>NC_044556.1:86880301-86943199 GCF_007565055.1 Rhinopithecus roxellana | reverse complement strand
AACACATATACACACACATTTAGTTTGGCATGTGGTACATGCTGTATCCCTAACTACTTGAAGCTGGATTTGGAGTATCACTTGAGCCCTGACGCAGGATCGGACTATGACGCCACTGGTCCTCCCGCCTTTTACAAGAAGGTCTTGTCACTACACAAAAAAATCCAGTTCTGCTCGTCCGGGGCCTCTTCTGAAGGGTGCAGCAGGACCAAGGGCTGTCTCTGCTTTCAAAGACTCTCTCAGGCCCCTACACCTGTGACGGGCTCATGAGCCTCTCCACAAGCTGCCCAGATCCCTCTACGTCCCCACTACTACACCACCCACCTCTTTCACACCCTCCAATTCCACCCACCTCCTTCACTTACAATTCCTATATAGCTACCCCCTCACCTCTTGCCTCACGCTGGCTCCTCTGCCCTTGCAGGTCTTTGCTTGAACCAACTGAGTGCCTCCTGTTCCTTTCCTAGCCCTCTGTGCAATTCTTTGAAATCAGTTTTAAGAGAGACCTGCTAATTCAATTTAGCCAACCCCTCCATGCCTCACAATCTGATCACCCCAATATCTAATTGGGCTCCTCAGACTCCACCTCTTAGGTGACGTCCCATGACCCTGTCATGGCTTAGGCAGAAGCGGTTAGTGGGGTTGAGCCCGAATCCCCCTTTTCTTTATGGGTCCTCTTAGTATTATCCGTCGCTGACCCCCCCCTTACCTTGGCAGATGCTTCCACCTGGGCCAGCCGATTCAGGTGAGCCCATCTCCTTCCCCCTGCAAAACCCACTGCCAGTGGCCCCTAGTCCTATTGCAATGGTCCATAAAACCTTCCTAATGCATACGCTGTAACCTTGTCCCTTGAATATTGTCTTTGTTTTTTTTGCACCACCCTCACATACTCACCACCACCAACGGCCCCCTCCCCCAGGAACCCCACTCCCAGAACACACCCACACGACCCCCTTCCCCCCCTCCCACACGAATGTTCAGGGGCCAAGGGAGTCCAGAGCCTCGTGGTATCTAGCACTTTGTAGTCCCCGACATTCCCCAGCGTGGCAATGAACGAGATGCTGGGCTGTGTGTTTGAACGCCGGGCTGGTCCCAAGTAGACCCCATCGAGATTTCTTGGCCCTTCATCCCCTACCACAGCACACCAGCCGCCACAGTTCTTTTTCTCTGACGGACAGACCAGTCAACCTCAGAGAAAAGGGGGGAGGGAGTGCAACAAGAAAATGCTTGTGCACTTTTGTCCAGCACACATTCTTATCTTTCGCTAGAGGGATCAAGCATAACCCTTGGGAGAACTTCTGGTTCTCGTTGTAAAGAGGGTTCACTCCACACCCACCCTAAACTCAGACATGTAAGCATCCCCAGGGATAAGTAAATCTGGGCTCCTCGAAGCTCTCATTAGGACCCCTTTAGCAGAATAGGGCCCAGAGAGTGTTTCCCTCCTCCCGCCCAAATCAATGATTCCGACATCAAGATGCCAACAAGTTTTGCCTGGAACGTCTTTGTGCCTATGACCCTTCGTTCAAACAACCTTTTACTAAGCACCCCACAGGTGCCGGCACTATGCCAGGATCACAAAAAGTAACAAGATAAGACATGGTGTCTCTGGTTTCGAAACGTACTGTCTAGCGGGAATTGGACACGTAATATGTGTACACCAGGTGATACCGCCTCACAGAAGTTACATAAAAAGTCAATAATGACATTCGACTCTAATTGATGTCACTATTGTGCTTTTCAGTTTATTCAGTCCCATCGCAGAATACATTTAGAGACACTTACGTCTTGACATGACTTGCACTTTGATCCAGTCCATAGTCGCTTGGGTGGAAAGAAATTCCTTAGGAACACTTCCCTTCTAGTATGGATCATGGAAGCTGAGGCTCCCCGCATATGCCGGTCCGGGGCATAAAGGGGAACAGGCCTTCCCGACCACCCACACGTCCCAGCAGACTGAGCAAGCCTGCAGTGGGTGACAGGATGGCACCTCTCCTGAAGTCTGGAAGCCCCAGCTGGCTCCGGCCATCCCTAGGGCTGCGGTGACCCTCCCGTTCTCTGGCCGTCAGCTATCTGCGCTTGGTGATCTAGACAGGAGGAGACAGCTCTAAACCCTCCTTTCCACGTTTAGCCTATTGCGCCTTGTGAGTCTCATTCTTTTCGCCATTGAAGAATTGGAAATCTTTGTGCCTCTGAGTCAGAAGCTAAGGTGGCACTTTCTAAAAATGTGACTCAGACAACAGAAACTCAGCCCGTTAGGCCCACTTTCATTATTTCCCTTATTGGTCCCGCGCATTTCATCTTCCTCGCGCTGGGAAGCTGATGGCGAGCCTTTCTGTGGGCCAGGAGGAGCTCGGGTGGCGCAGACACTCAGGACTCCTGATGGCTCTGTAGCTAACGGGCCCATCCTCAGAGACTAACGCAAGACGAACGTTTCTGGGATGTGTCAACTGTGGAGAGATACCAAAAAAAAAGCAAAGAAAAATTTATTTTTAAAAAAAAAAGCAAGCTCCGGTGCGGTGGCTTCACACCTGTAATCCAACACTTTTGGAGTGCGAGGCGGAAGATCACCTGAGGTCAGGAGTGTCAAGACCAGCCATGGCCAACATGTGAGTTCATACTAAAATAACAAAATTAGCCAGGTGTGGTGGTTTGCACCCTTAATCCCAGCTACTGCATGAGGGGAACGAGAATCACTTGAACACGGGGTTGAGGTTGCAGTGAGCTGAGATAGTGTTTATTGCATCCATTCTCCGAAGGCAACCAACTGTCTCAAAAAACAAAAAAAAAAAAAAGAGGAGGGAAAGGAGGAGGGAGGAAGGGAGGGAAGGCACGGTGGCGTGCACTGTAATCCCCCCACCGCCACTTTGGGTGGCCAAGGGGTATCATAATGGGTCAGGGTTCCAGACCATCCTGTTCAACATGGTAAACCCGGTCTACTAAATAACAAAAATTAGCGGCATGTAATAGTTTGCCTGTAATCCCAGCTACAGGGGAGGCTAAAGGCAGGAGAAGTGCTTAGCCTGGAGGTTGGATGTGTGCAGTAAGCCGAGATCGCCCCACTGCAAACTCCAGCCTGGTGACAGAGTAGCCACCTGTCTCAAAAAACATGAAGAAATAGGAAGAAGGAAGGGAAGGAAGGAAGGAAGGAGGAAGGAAGAGAAGTGAAGGAAGGAAGTGAAGTGAGGAGGAAGGGAGGGAGGGAGGCGAGGATGGAGGGAGGGGGAGAATGGTGAGTATGGAGGGATATTAAAGCCCTGCAATACACCGAGCCGATTTAAAGAAACAGGAAAAATTATATAATTATCTAGGAACAATGACTTGGGCACCATCAACTTCTACTACTGTCCTGAACAGCCGAAAATACTATCTTGGCCGGGCGGGGTTTATTGGGGTGGGTTATTTGCTCAAGCCTGGATAATCCCAGCACTTTGGGGAGGCCATGGCGGGCGATCAAACGAGGTCAGGAGATCGAGACCATCCTGGCTACACACTAGGAAACACCCTGTCTCTACCGAAAAATAAAAAAAAAAAGCTGCCGGGGCGATGTGGCCGCGGCCTAGTACCCAGCTACTCAGGGGCTTGAAAGCGGAGAATGGGCGTAAAACCACGCGGAGGTGGAGTTTTGCAGTGAGCAAGCTGCACACGCCTCTGCCTTGGGCAACCAGAGCGAACTCTCTGTCGTCTCAAAAAAAAAAAAAAAAAAAATACGATCTCTAAGTACCATAGAAAAGTCTCCTCGTATATTACAGGACAGAGAGAACAACAACGATGGAGGATATGACGCACCTAACCCACCTCCACCTCCAGAGGGGAACGCACGCCTCGGCAGCTCGGCCATGAAGTGTCCTGTGATATTCCCCCAAGCACTGATACCTTCCAAGTGGCCCCTGTGACTGGAATGATGAAGCATAGGGGTTGTTGACCGGTGGGTTTGATGGGGAACAAATCCACAAGTTACAATGGAGGAAGAGAGGAAGGGCTGGTGAGAGATTGAGCAAAGAACAGCCAGGAAGGTGGAAGAAAAGCCAGGAGAGAAGGTGTCCAGGAACAGAGGGAAGAAGTAAGGGATGGCAACCGTGGCAGTGGCAGCTGCTGGACAACAGAAGGTAAGAACTGTAGCATGTTCCTCGGCTTTCAAGCAGAAGTCATCGGGGACTGTGGCCATTGCACTTGGAAGTGTGCTGATAAGTAGGCTCAGAATGTCATGTTCTCCCCCGTTTGCTCTGCAAACCACGTGCCCCGTCTAGGACAGAGGTTCCCAAAAGCAGTTTTGTATTCAAATGCCGACTCCTTACCCCCACTGTATAACTGTGGTTGAGTCATTGATATCTTTGGTGCCTCAGTTTTCTCATCTGTAACAATGGAAACAATGACAAGACCATCTCATAGGGTTATTCTGAGGATTAATGAGTAAATGGTGCAGAATTTGATTTTTTTTTTTGTTAGATGGAGGTCTCCCTATTATTGCCCAGGCTGGTCCAATCACTGGGCTCAAGAAGTCCTACTCAACTCCTGCCTCCCAATGTGCTGTGCCTGGCCATGTGCAAAGCACTGGAAAGAACGTGTCCTCTCCATGCTGCTGCGGCCAACAACACCACAGTAGAGTACTGGGCTGGTCATTTCTGCCAATGCAGACTTTTATTGGCCCACCTTTGCTCCAGAATCCCCCACTGTGGGCCAAGGCTTTCCTCAGAGTGGCACTGCCATCTATGGATCCTCCTCCCATACCACACGCCTTTCCTTCCCCTCTCCTTTTCATAGGTGAGGCTTATGTTACAGGGTGAAGGCTTTTCCGGACTCCTCCTGTTCTCTCCCCTCTAGTTACACAGGACTTACCCCTAAAAAGTCTCTTGCTTGTCTAACTTTGCTTTGGTATTGCTTCCCAGAGGACTCATGTGACACACTTGGTTAACGAAATCTTGGCTACAGGACTTGGCAGAACCTTTAATATTAAAATAGACCATTATACACTCATC
Organism: Rhinopithecus roxellana; assembly: GCF_007565055.1. NCBI lineage: Eukaryota > Metazoa > Chordata > Mammalia > Primates > Cercopithecidae > Rhinopithecus > Rhinopithecus roxellana. Next base: position 86,938,223 of record NC_044556.1, on the reverse strand, counting down.
AAGAGGGAAAGATAAAGCATTTCCCATTCATTTGATCACTAAAACCACACCTCACATCCACACCCACAGACCCCTCTCATGACATCTCATGAAACATGTTTGCTGAGTAAAGTTTGTTAACATTATGCTGGGCCAGCTGTGGTGTCTCACACTGTAATCCCAGCACTTGTGAAGCTGGGGCAGCGATCCCTTGAGGTCAGGAGTTTGGAGACCAGCTTGTCAACATGGTGGAAACCCCATCTCTACTAAATACAAAAATTCGCAGGGCGTGGTGGCGCTTGCCTGTAATCTCCCAGCTACTCAGGAGGCTGAGGCACAAGAATCACTTGAATCCTTGGGTAGACGCTGCAGTGAGTCGAATCACGCCGCTGCAACTCCAGTTTGGGGCAACAGAGCAAGACTCTATTTCAAAAAAACACCAAAAACATTGACTGAAACCCCTAAAGTTCCATCCAACCTGGGATTCTTTCATATGAATCCACATAAGAACCGCCTCAGTCCCCTAGGGCCTTATTCTACAGAACGAAGCCAAAGCTGGTTTGAATTGCATTAACACTCAAGCTATATTATAAGTCTCCTCCCATCTGATAATGCTTTGTCAGCACACATTTTCCCTATTCTACAGATGGAGAATTGAGGTCTAGCTAGGAGACGCAAGACACTTGTCTCAGACCCCCACAGTTGAGGTCTTAGTTTGCCACTGAGTCACATCAGTGTACACAAGGATGGAAAACCAAAGGGAGCCACAGCTGGGGAAGCAAGATGAGAACGTATCTTGAAATCTCAGCCCTGCAATAAGGTGGGCCCACACAAAATAATGAATGTCACTGGGGCTCCACCTATGGCAGTCGGCCCCCCTCACACCCCTTGCCGGAAGGGATGTGGTCAGGATATCAAACAACAACAAAATTCCTGATCTCAGGCAAATACATTGAATTGAGGGAGAACATAGACAACGACTTCTAGACTGTCATAAAACAAATTGACGGAGGAGGGGAATGTGGAGCCCCATTGTGTAGTAGAGTGATGGGAGTCGGGTGGCTGCATATGCCCAGCAAGATGGGTAGTTGCTCCCTGAGCCCATCCTGCCCCTCCCTGTTCCAGCACCCTGGCCCACCAGCTCCTTCCTGGCAACTCCCATACTCACCCAGTTTCTCCCTACGGATTAAATGCTAACTCAGTGAGGCTTCCTGCCCCTGGGCCAACACCACTTCCATTCATGTAAGCCTTGTCAGCACTACGTGGTTGGAATACTTTCAAATTACTCTGATACAAGTCTATCCATGGACTGACTGAGAAAAGAATGGAATGGGGCAAAGTAACACAAACAAAAGCGCAATATGGCCAATGTCTCCTATGGTTACCTAAATCACAATTTAGACAAGGCCTGTGATCTTGCAGCGAGAAACCACCACTGAACCATACTGGGGAAACTGGTTTCTGCCCCACAGAATGTGTGTGGGGAAATGACATACGGACACCCACGCACCCATCCTCGGAAGACTGAGTGGCAAGTGCTACTTTGCTTTCTTACCACGTGAACTTGAGCATTATCTGGGCAGTTCTAGAATTTCGATGGTGGGAGGACCTTGGTGAAAAAACAAAATGTAGATGGTAGATGGAGTTGGGGCGGACTGGAGGCTATTTTTTAGCTTTTTTTTTGCTTAGTAAGCTCCCTGTTCCTGGCTTGGAGACATTTTATTAGGGAGCTGGCTGACGGAATTATGGGATGGGGCCACTCTCTCCCAGCCCCTGTGGTGCTGACATCTGAGGTGATCACTTTCCCACGCAGTGGAGAAAAGCTGCTCCTCTAATTTGTTCCATCATCAGGAACTTGAACCAGGATTTGCTGCCCATGTCAAGTACTCACGTGCCTTTAGAAGAAAGGCGCCATTGCTGCCGACGATCAAGGATAGCTACTAGTGTTTGTTAGTTCCCCAATATTTCACATACACTTGTGATTTGACACTTATACAATCCTGAAACTAGGCAAGTCGATATATTCCCCATTTTAAGAGATGAGAGAATGAATATTTAGTATATTTGAAATTGCCACAGACCCACCCAATAAGACTTCCGTATTATTAGTAAAGTTACTACTAGGGACTCCAGCTATGAAACCCCTCTGCTGGAGATAGCACTGGTGGGTGAGGGTGTCACTTCGGCTCGACTCCTGGCAAGGGTGGGATGTTAATACCCTAATCTCCCACAGACTGGGAAAGAGAAGGGGCTTAGAAAACTGTCTGGGCGGCTGGATTTCTTCCAGAGCTTCCCTCTCTCTCCTTCTACTGTCAACCCCTCCCATCTTTGCACACCAGGGAGAAGCCTTTCCATCACCTCTTCACTCTTGGATCCCTCCCAAAGCCCCCTCCCTGCTGAGTGGCGTCTACACAGGTCCTGTCCAATACCATGCTAACAGCTATGAGGAAAAGAAGAACCCTGCAGCGCTTCACAAGAGAAAGAATATCTTCAATGAACACCTTTCTTTGCAGCCCTGTGGAATTCTATTCTCTCTGATCTTCTTGGATTCAGATAAGATGGACCTGAAAGAGGGGGAAGAAACGGGTCTTTTCGTCAGCCTGGGCCTTCCGTTCTTCTGCCCTCGCTACCTGGGCACGAACAACCCAGGGGACCGTGGTCTAGGTGTTGCAGCCAGCTGGCTCTACAACAAGTCCAGCTGATCTCCACTGGCCTCCGTTTACTCATCCATACAATGAGGCGATAACTCTCCTTGACAACTGTGAAGATTAAGTGCACAAATATGTGTAAATATGTGTAAAGTGCCAATTTCCAACAAAAACTGAGACTGACACGTGGAGGTGCAAATTAAAAGGACTTTTGGTTAGTATCGTCCAGAACCTGGCTGGGACGGTGGCTCCACATCTGTATCCCAGCACTTTGGGAGGCCGAGATGGGTGATTCGCCTGAGGTCAGGAGTGTCAAGACCAGCTTGGACAACCTGACAAAACCTCATTGCTTAAAAAACAAAATTAGCCAGGCATGGCAGCGAGCGCTGTTAATCCCAGATCTCAAGAGGCTGAGGCAGAGAAGGCTTGAACCAGAGGCAGAGGTTGCGTGAGCCGAGATTGTGCCACTGCACTCCAGCCTGGGTGACGTGAGATTTCCGCCTCAAAAAAAAAAAAAAAAAAAAAAGAATTCCAGAACCTGCAGATTGTGCCTCTGATGCATCTCAAACATCCAGGGCCAAGGAAAAATCCAAAGGAAATGCTACTGAAAAGATTCCATTCCACGGCCCTCTGAGCACACACAATTCTTACTCTCATTTTTTTCTTCTCTGGTCTCTCTTCCTCTCTCTCTCCTCCCTCTCTCTCTCTCTCCTCTCTCTCACATTTACTCACAAGTTCATGGCCCAGACCCAGGCATTTTGGATAATCCCCAGCTGTCTTCGACTCACCACACCCTCAGGGCTGGCTGACTCACTCCATGAAGGTTTTCCATCCATCATGAAGTGTTTGTCTGTGTCCCTGTGTTCCTGTGAAGGACGTGTGGGTCAGAAAAAGAGACTTTGCGGGGTCAGTGAGATGCATAGTGTGAGAGGCGTTGGGAGATTGAAAAGCAGCCATTTACTCAGGTTTAAAAAACTAGACTTTGTCAAATGGTTTGGGGAAGTAGTCATTGTTTGTGTTTGCAATAATGGGGTGGCCAGGACTGCCTAAGCCTTTGTAAGCAGACCCTGTGTGTACAGCGATACCTAGAAGGCTGGTAAGGGGAGCTGTCAGGGCGCACCAAGATGGTGTTGCCTAGCTAGGTAGAGGAATTCAGGTAACCCAGGAGGCCTTCTTGCTCCCTGGGCTGCGCAAAGCTCTGATTTGACTGGAATGAAGGTTTTGATCTGCCATTTGTTGCTAAAATGACTTGAGAGGGAACAACCTCCACCTGCCTGGGAGGAGTCACTTCCTCCAGAGATGAGCTGTCCTTGAGGAGATACGCGGGAGAGAAGCCTGAGCTCTGCCCCACTGGGCAGAGGACAAGCTTCTCCCGGAGCCTCAAGCCCAGAGAAGTTAGGGTGGGCCATGGAAATCAGACAGTGAACAAAAACAGCTTCCAGGACAGGGCTGTCTCTTTCCTCTGTTTTTTCAATTGTGATGGTTTCATAAAACCTTTGCACAGAACCCAGAGCTAGAAATGAAATGCCTGTATCCCCTCTCTGGACTCAAGTCCAGAGTGCCAACCATTACACATGAAGCTGTGTCCCCATCTTATTCAAGAAGAAACAGAAGAAACTGGTGGTGGACAGTGGTACCTTGCCCATCGGCAGCGTGCCAGACTGCCAACCAACGAGGGGAGATGTCATAAAAACCAAACCATGGGAGACTGAGCGGGCGAATCACTCGACCAGGAGGTAGAGGTTGCCAGTGAGCCAAGATCGCACATTGCACTCCAGCCCGGGTGACAGAGTGAACGTCACAAAAAAAAAAAAAAATCCAGACTTTGATAGAGGGACACTTCGATAAAGAATACTATTGCAGGCCAGACGGTGGCTCACACCTATAATCCCAGCCACTTTGTGGAGGCCAAAGCAGGTGGATCACCTGAGGCAGGAGTGCAGACCAGCCTGCCAACATGATGAAACCCGTCTCTTCCCCCCCACTAAAATAAAATTAGCTAGGCATGATGCAGCTGCACACAGTAATCCGCTACTCAGGAGGCTGAGGCGAGAGACGCTTGACCCAGGAGGCAGAGGTTACAGTGAGCTGAGATTGTGCCACTGTACTTCCAGCCTGGGCAACAAGAGTGAAACGGAAGAAGAGAAAAGAGAAAGGAGAGAGGATGAGAGCAGAGAAGAGAGAAGGGATTATACAAAGAAAAAACAGAAAGAGAACGAAGCGCGAACTACAAGATGCGAGCGAACCAAGAAAGAACAGACCAGCCACAGGACTCAGCAGCAAACGACAGTACCCAATCCGCCGACGCCGACTCGCCCTCTACCCATCGCATAAGCGCCCCCAATGGTACTGGGCGGCGACCGCGGACCAAGGGACGGGAGGGGGAGGGGAAAAAAGAGAAAAGACAATTCCAATGCAGAGACCTGCAAAGCTCAGAATCAACAGAAAAGATTCTTCTTTTCTAGGTAAAAGGGGCAAGTGAGATAAGCAGACTCTTTGGAGGGGAAGCTGGACAGTGAGGGGAAATGACCCGTGGGAGCTGACAGGAAAGGATCTAGTTGTATTCAGGCGGTGTCCTCCCGAGAGAAGCTGGGCAGGGGGTGACTTGGCAGGACACTCCATTTTACTTGTTCAGTTGCTGGCAAGCAGTGTTCAGGAATCGTAGGAAAGAGAAAGTCTACCAAAGTTTGCATCAAGGCGTAAGTCATGGCGACTATGGACACTGGTCAGAGACACAGAATAGATGGGCAGAGGAATAATAGTGACAAAATACTTGTTTTAAGAAAGGTAAAATCACAGTCTCTCATATTAGTATAAAATACACATTTTAAGATTCATTTCAGGGAGTACAGTGGCTCACTTGGGAAGCACAGGTGATGACACCTGAGATCAGGAGTTTGAGGCCAGCCTGACCAACATGGAGAAACCCTGTCTCTACTAAAAATACAAAATTGGCCAGGCTGGTGGCGGGCACCTGCAATCCCACAGTATTCGGGAGGCTGAGGCAGGAGAATCGCTTGAACCTGGGAGGCAGAGTTTTGGTGCCAAGACTGCACCATTGCACTCGCCTGGGCAACAAGAGTGAAACTCCGTCTCAAAAAAATATATATAAAGAGTCCATTTAACTTGATTAAATGAGGCAATCGGTGGATGTTATAACTGGTTCAAAGGAGAAGCCAGCAGCACATTTAATGACGTAAAGAGTATTGAAATTGAATATGCAACTAGACAAAAAGCTCGTGGCTCTACAGGGGCAATGTAGCCTCTACTGGACAGAATGCATTTGCATATCCATAGGAAATTAATTTTGCTACGTTATCTACAACTTAGATCACTTACTTAGAGTTACTTAGATACTGTACGTTGCTACGTTCTACAAACTTAAGAGTTACAAATAACTCAAAACAATGAAAGGGGCGCTGTGTGGTGGCTCACACCTGTAATCTCAGCACTTTGGGAGCGCGCAGGGATCACCTGAGGTCAGTAATTCAGACCAGCCTGGCCAACATGGTGAAACCCCATGTGTACAAAAAATAAAAAATTAGCCGAGTGTGGTGGTGTGCACCTGTAATCCCAGTCACTTGGGAGGCTGAGGCAGGAGAATCACTGGAACCTGGGGAGCAAGGTTGCCGTTCGCTGAGATGGTTGAGATCATGTCACTGCACTCCAGCCTGGGGGACAGGGGGAGACTACATCTCAAAAAAAAAAAAAAAAAAAAAAAAAAAAAAAAATACACACAAAAGGCTAGACCCAGATCTTCTGGAAGGGGATGCTCTAAACCACGGGTTTCTCAGCACTCTGCATGACTGATGTCTTGGACTAGATCATCTTTTGGGTGCGAATGTAAACCAAAAAAATAAATTCTAAAGAAAGCAGGTCAAAGCCGCTAATCCCCCCGCCACCCAACCCCCCCCCCACACCCCCCGCCCCATCCACCACCCCCCACCCCCCCCCCCCCCTAAGCCCCTAAGAAGAGCCCCCCACAATCTAAGCTAAAAGGGGTCTAAGCCCCCCCCCCCCCCAACGCCCCCCCCCCCCCCCACCCCCGCCATCTAATGGATGGTTTTCCCTCCTTAGTCGGGGTGGGTCTATTAAAATTTTTTATACTGAAATTTTTAGGCCATGAGGAAGGGGGGTCAGACATGCTCATTATACCTCTCCGTTGAATCTCACTGCCAACTTTAGATCGGGGAAAAGTGTTGGGGTATTAGATGCTTCCTTTTACAGCCCTGTCACTCGACCCTGCCGATTAAAAGTTTCATCTAGGGATAGACTGGTGTCGCCACACCAAAGGCATCAGGGACGGGGTGGTTATACCGCCACAGGTTGTCCGGCCTGTCTATTACTATCCCAGGCCGTAGGCAACGCACCAATTGTCAAATCATTGTGGGTAAAGTAGGTGGTACATTAGTGTACGGTGTTCGCGGGTCCTTGGGTACCACGCCCACGGGGGGTTGGCTTGGGGGTGGGGCCCCCAGCAGCACGTCACGCCCCCACCGTGCCCCCCAAGGCCGCCGGCGTTGGAGTCCCCGCTCCGTGCCGGGGTGGGGGTGGGGTGGTGGGGGTTGGGGGGGGGGGCGTGGGGTGGTTTTGGGTGTTGTGCGTTTTGGTTTGGGTGTGGTTTGGTGGGGGGGTTTTGGTGTCCTTTGAGTGTTGGGGTTTTGGTGTTTTTCCGCGTTGTGTGGTGGTTGTGGGTATTGGGGGGGGTATGTGTTGGGCGGTGTGTGGGGGTGTGGGGTGGTTTTCTGAGCCCGAGCGTGTGGGGGGGTGGATGGGTGTTGTGGGGGGGGGTGATTTGTTGGGGGTGTGGTGGTAATGGGTGGGTGATGGTTTTGTTGTGGGGGTGGTGGTTGGGGGCGGTGTGTTGGGGTGTGTGGGGGGTTTTGCGGTGTGGTGGGGTTTGTGTTGGTGGGTGGGAGGTGGGGGTGTGGGGGGTGGTTTGGGGGTGGGTGGGGTGGGGCTCTTGTTGCTCGGTTCTTTAGGCAATTAGTATTGGCACCCATCTTGCACGCCCAACCACCTTGTTTTCAGCGGTTCCTCGAGTAGTGTTGGTCCTTGTTCGCAGGAGAGGATTTTTTCATCTGGTCTTGCTTTCATTCGCGTTGTGACGAAGGTTTTAGTGGTGGACTTGCTCAGATTTCACGTGTGTACCATTTTTTCTCGGTTTCATGGTTTTCGTTTGCGTCTGTGTTTCGTGCGTTTTGGGGTTTCGGTTGCGGTCCGTCGTTTGTTATATAGGTATGTATGTGCCAGCAATCCCTAACTTCTACTTAGTAAAGGCCAGTCGCACACCACCGCCTCAACCCCTTCAATTCTCCTAAACCTGTGACATAAAACCTATCCTGCCAAACCATCCCAAAATGTCTCCTGGTTGGTATATGTGTTTACAATCAGAACAACTGCCCCAGTTTATACCACATTGCTGTACAACACATGTCACACAAAAGATTTTGATTTTTCTTCCTCCTGTTGAAACCCAAATTCTTCCCTACTACTGCGAAAGGAGAGGGAGTAAATTACTTCCCATTGCATTGCCTTGGCACGCACCCCATGTCCCTGTGTGGTGAACTTAGACTCTACCCCTAATCCCAACAGAGTGGAAGTTAGGCACTATTCTAAACCCTTCCCAACAGTAACACAGCACTAATTCTAAAACCCTCCCAACATAACCCACGAGCCGACCATTTAAATATGAGTTGCAGATAAACAATTAATCGTTATTTTTTTCTTTAGTATAAGTATGGTATGCCCCTAGCAAAGGGGGCCGACATAACTTTAAAAGTATCGGTTGTTTATCGTTAATTCAAATTAACATTGGGAGGGCTTGTGTTTTATTGGCCAATTTTTTATTTTGGATATTATTTTTTATTTTTTATACGGAGTTTTGCTTTGTCCACCCAGGCTGGAGTGTATTGGCGCGATGTCGTCTCCCTGGCAACTTTCCTCCTCCTGGGTTCAGCTATTCTCCCTGTCTCAGCCTCCTAAGTAAACTGTGTCACGAGGTACCTCCACAACCTATTTTAGTATATACGGTGTTTCACCTTTTGCCAGGCTGTCTCGATCGCCTGACCTCGCGAACTCCGGCCTCATGTGATCCACCTCCTCCAGCCTCCCAAGTGTTTTGGGATTACGGCTTGGAGCCCCGCGCCCAGCCTGACGACCAAAACTAACAAGCGCCCATCTGTAAGCAAATAAACAGCTGAGTCAGTGGTACCTGCAGCAATCGTGATTGCAACAGGCCCGGTGGCTTGAGTCCCTGTTCTGCCTGTGACTGTTTGTGCCAACAGTTGGAAAGTCATTTGCCTCTTAGATCTCCGTTTTCCCTCATCTGTTAAGATTGACAATGAATCATGTGCGCTTCCTTCGAGTTGGGGAGGATTGAATATTGATGTCTCAAAGCCGTTACTACCGGTTTGGTCCACGGGCTCATGGGCATTCTGATTTAGTTCCTCCTTTCCTCACTTCGACAAGCCTGGGGGTCCTTCCCTGCTTACGTGGTTCCGGCCGGGTGTTTTCGGGCGTCCATAACTAGCGCGGCGAGCCTCGCGGTGTCCGCCCAGCCTTCCTCCCCACTGACTTGACTGTCAAAGGTGGCCTCGGGTTCGGTGTGGTTCCCCCGTCTGTACCGCTATGCGCGGCCTTCTCCGGCGTCCATCCGTCGGTCATCCCTTGGCGTCCTCAGATGGCATTTCCTTGCCCCCTTCCGTCTGTTTTTCCTCAGTCTCTCTGGGCAGTCCTCATCTGTTGCCTGGTCTAGTATTGTCTGGCTAGGTCTCCTATCAATCTGTGTTTTCGTGCTTATGCCACACCCTTTCTTGTGTCGCTTTCCTTTGTCCCCTCTTGTTTGTTCTTCCTTCAGCTTGCACTTATAGGGAACGGAGGAGTGTGAGAACAGGAGATTCCCGTATGTAGCGGCCCGGCCCGCGGGGTGTGGCCTCAGCCGCTCCCGGCCTGATGGGCTCCCGGCCCGGGACCAGGCCAGCCTGCGGCCTGCCGAGCGCCGGGACCGCCGCGACCCGGGGGCGGTGCTGCCATCTGCGGACAGCTCCCGGGATGGCGCGGCCTGGCGCCGGGAAGGCTCGCGAATCGCGGTCCAGAGTTGGGGCTCCCACCGGAACCCGAGGCCACCTTTGCAGTCAGTGGGGAGGAGGCTGGGCGACACCGGAGGCTAGGTAGTTGTGGCCGTCCAGAAAACACCCGGGGAGTTAGCAGAGGATCAGGTAGTGAAGTCGAGGAAACTAAATCTGCTGCCCTGAGCCTTGTGCCAAACACCGTATTAACGGCTCTGCATACATCATCTCATTCAATCCTCCCAGCAACTCTGAAGAAGGCACTGATATTTGTTCCCATCTTACAGATGAGAAACCGGAGCCTCAGAGAGGCTAAATGACTTCCCCAATGTGGCACACCAGTCACAGGCAGAACAGGGACTCTAAGCCACCGAGGCCTGTTGCAATCACGATGCTGCAGTTACCACTGCTCAGCTGTTTATTTGATTACAGATGGGGTTGTTAGTTTTGGTCAGTAAGGCTGGGCGCGGTGGCTCAAGCCTGTAATCCCCACACTCTGGGAGGCTGGAGGCAGGTGGATCACCTGAGGTCAGGAGTTCGAGAGGTCAGGAGATCGAGACCAGCCTGGCCAACATGGTGAAACCCCGTCTCTACTAAAAATATGTTGTGGCAGGTACCTGTGATCCCAGTTACTTGGGAGGCTGAGACAGGAGAATCGCTTGAACCCAGGAGGCAGAAGTTGCAGTGAGACGACATCGCGCCACTACACTCCAGCCTGGGTGACAAAGCAAAACTCCGTATCAAAAATAAAATAATATAATATAAAATAAAAAGATTTGGCCAATAAAACAACAGCCCTCCCAAATGTTTAATTTGAATTTCAGATAAACAACAGATACTTTTAAAGTTATGTAGGCCCCAAATATTGCATGGGCATACATACTTATACTAAAAGAAAATATGATTCATTGTTTATCTGAAACTCATATTTAACTGGTAGGATTAGTTGGGTTACTGTTGGGAGAGGGTTTAGAATAGTGCCTGTGTTACTGTTGGGAGAGGGTTTAGAATAGTGCCTAACTCCACTCTGTTGTGGAGTTAGGGTGTAGAGTCTCAGTTCACACACAGAGACATGGGTGCGTGCCAAGAAATGCAGATGGGAAGAAATTACCTCCTCTCCTTCTCTACAGTAGTAGGGAAGAATTTGGGTTTCACTGGAAAATTGTGCATGGTGTACAGCACTGGTTCTCAACTGGGGCAGTTGTGTCCCATATCCCACCCCAGGAGACATTTGGGAATGTCTGGAGATAGTTTTTATTGTCACAGTTAGGAGATGAGGTGCTACTGGCCTTTACTAAGTAGAAGTTAGGGATGCTGCTAAGCATCTTACAATGTCCGGGATAACTCTTGTGAACCCAGAAAACCTGAAACAGTCTCAGTTAATTTAGAAAGTTAATTTTGCCATGGTTGAAGATGCACACCTGTGACACAGGAAGTCCTGAGGACACGTGCCCAAGGTGGTTGGGGTGCAGCTTGGGTTTATACATGTTAGGGAGGCAAGAGTCATCAGTCAAGTACATTTAAGAAATACATTGGTTTGGTTCAGAAAGGTAGGACAACTCAAAGTGAGGCGGCGGGGGTGGGGGCGTGGGTGGGGGGAGTGGGAGTGGCTTCCAGGATATGGGTAAATATTTTAACATTTTCTGATTGACAATTGGTTGAGTTTGCCTAAAGGCCTGGGATCAATAGAAAGGAATGTTTGGGTTGCCATAAGAGGTTGTGGAGACAAAAGTTTTATCACATAGATGAAACTTTTAACTAGCAGGCTTCAGAGTGAACAGGCTGTAAAATGTTTCTTATCAGATCTAAAGTCTGCATTGATGTTCACACCGGAGAGGTATAATGAGGCATGTCTGACCCCCCCTTCCTTCATGGCCTGAAAATTTCAGGTAAAAATTTTAAGAGCCCCGACTAAGGAGGAACCATCCATTTAGATGGTCGGGGGTGGGGGGGTGCGGTGGGGGCTTAGAATTTTATTTTTGGTTTACATTCTGCACCCAAAAGATGATCTAGTCCAAGACATCAGTCATGCAGAGGCTGAGAAACCCTGGTTTAGAGCATCCCCTTCCAGAAGATCTGGGTCTAGCCTTTTGTTGTGATTTTTTTTTTTTTTTTTTTTTTTTTTTTTTGAGATGTAGTCTCCCCCTGTCACCCAGGCTGGAGTGCAGTGACATGATCTCAACCATCTCAGCGAACGGCAACCTCTGCCTCCCAGGTTCCAGTGATTCTCCTGCCTCAGCCTCCCAAGTAGCTGGGATTACAGGTGCACACCACCACACCTGGCTAATTTTTTATATTTTTTGTACACATGGGGTTTCACCATGTTGGCCAGGCTGGTCTTGAATTACTGACCTCAGGTGATCCCCTTGCCTCTGCCTCCCAAAGTGCTGAGATTACAGGTGTGAGCCACCACACAGGCCCCTTTCATTGTTTTTGAGTTATTTTGTAACTCTAAGTTGTAGATAACTGTAGCAACGTACAGTTATCTAAGTAACTCTAAGTAAGTGATCTAAGTTGTAGATAACTGTAGCAAAATAATTTTTCCTATGGATATGCAAATGCATTCTGTCCAGTAGAGGCCTACATTGCCCCTGTAGAGCCACGAGCTTTTTGTCTAGTTGCATATTCAATTTCAATACTCTTTACGTCATGTAAATTGTGCTGCTTTGGCTTCTCCTTTGAACCAGTTATAACATCCACCAGATTGCCTCATTTAATCAAGTTAAATGGACTCTTTTATATATATTTTTTTGAGACGGAGTTTCACTCTTGTTGCCCAGGCTGGAGTGCAATGGTGCAGTCTTGGCTCACCACAACCTCTGCCTCCCAGGTTCAAGCGATTCTCCTGCCTCAGCCTCCCGAATAGCTGGGATTGCAGGTGCCCGCCACCATGCCTGGCCAATTTTGTATTTTTAGTAGAGACAGGGTTTCTCCATGTTGGTCAGGCTGGCCTCAAACTCCTGATCTCAGGTGATCCATCCACCTGTGCTTCCCAAGTGTGAGCCACTGTACTCCACTGAAATGGAATCTTTAAAATGTGTTTATTTTATACTAATATGAGAGCTGTGATTTTACCTTTTCTTAAAACAAGTATTTTTGTCACTATTATTCCTCTGCCCCATCTATTCTTGTCTCTGACCATGTGTCCATAGTCGCCCATTACTTACCGCCTTTGCTTGACAAAACTTTGGTCAGACTTCTCTCTTTCCTACAGATTCCTGAACTCTGCTTGCCCCCAAGCCTGAACAAGTACAAAGTGGAGTGTCCCTGCCAAGTCACCTCCCTGCCCAGCTTCTCCTGGGAATCGACTGAATACAACTAGATCCTTTTCCTGTCAGCTCCCACGGGTCATTTCCCCTCACTTGTCCAGCTTCCCCTCCAAAGAGTCTGCTTATCTCCACTTGCCCCTCCTTTACCCTAGAAAAGAAGAATCTTTTTCTGTTTGATTCTGAGCTGCTTGCAGGTTCTCTGCATTGGAATTGTCTTTCTCTCTTTTTTCCCTCCCTCCCTCTGTTTCTTTCTTTCTCTCTCCCTTCCCTCCTTCCTTCCTTCCTTCCTTCCTTCCTTCCTTCCTTCCTTCCTTCCTTCCTTTCTTTTCTTTCTTTTTTCTTTCTTTCTTCTTTCTTTCTTTCTTTCTTTCTTTCTTTCTTTCTTTCTTCTTTCTTTCTTTCTTTCTTTCTTTCTTTCTTTCTTTCTTTCTTCCTTTCTCTCTCTCTCTTTCTTTCTTTTCTTTCTTTCTTTCTCTCTCTCTCATTCTTTCTTCTCTTTCTCTCTTTTTTCTTTCTTTCTCCCTCCCTTCCTCTCCTTCTCTCTCTCTCCTTCTCTCTCTCTCTTTCTCTCTTTCTTTCTTTCTTGTTTCACTCTTGTTGCCCAGGCTGGAGTACAGTGGCACAATCTCAGCTCACTGTAACCTCTGCCTCCTGGGTTCAAGCGATTCTCCTGCCTCAGCCTCCTGAGTAGCTGGGATTACTGGTGCCAGCTGCCATGCCTAGCTAATTTTTTGTATTTTTAGTAGAGACGGAGTTTCATCATGTTGGCCAGGCTGGTCTTGAACTCCTGCCCTCAGGTGATCCACCTGCTTTGGCCTCCCAAAGTGCTGGGATTATAGGTGTGAGCCACCGTGCCTGGCCTGCAATAGTTATTCTTTCTATCGAAGTGTCCCTTTATCAAAGTCTGGATTTTTTTTTTTTTTTTGTGACAGTTTCACTCTTGTCACCCGGGCTGGAGTGCAATGGTGCGATCTTGGCTCACTGCAACCTCTACCTCCTGGTTCGAGTGATTCTCCCGCCTCAGTCTCCCATGGTTTGGTTTTTATTTGACATCCTCCCTCTCTGGTTTGCAAGTCTGGGCACGCTGCCTGATGGGCAGGTACCACTGTCCACCACCAGGTTTTGCTTTCTGTACTCTTGAATAAGATGGGGACACAGCTTTCATTGTGTAATGGTTGGCACTCTGGACTCTGAGTCCAGAGATGGGGATACAGGCATTCATTTCTAGCTCATGGGTTTCTGGTGCAAAGGTTTTATGAAACCATCACAATTGAAAACAGAGGAAAGAGACAGCCCTGTCCTGGAAGCTGTTCATTTGTTCCACTGTCTGATTTCCATTGGCCCCACCCTAACTTCTTCTGGGCTTGAGGCTCCTGGGAGAAAGCTTGTCCTCCTGCCCAGTGGGGCAGAGCTCAGGCTTCTCCTCCCGCGGATCTCCTCAAGGACAGCTCATCTCTGGAGGAAGTGACTCCTCCCAGGCAGGTGGAGGTTGTTTCCCTCTCAAGTCATTTTAGCAACAAATGGGCAGATCAAACCTATCATTCCAGTCAAATCAGAAGCTTTGCGCAGCCAGGGAGCAGAAGAGCCTCCTGGGTTACCTGAACTTCCTCTACCCTAGCTAGGCAACACCATCTTTGGTGCAGCCCTGACAGCTCCCCTTACCAGCCTTCTAGGTATCGCTGTACACACAGGGTTCTGCTTACAAAGGGCTTTAGGCAGTCCTGTGCCACCCACATTTATTTGCAAACACATACAATGACTACTTTCCCCAACCATTTGGACAAAGTCTAGTTTTTAAACCTGAGTAAATGCTGCTTTTTCTACTTCCCAAAGCCTCTCACACTATGCTATCTCACTGGACCCAGCAAAGTCTTCTTTTTCTCTGACCACACAGTCCTTTTCACAGGAACACAGGGACACAGACAAACACTTCATGGTGGAAAACCTTCCTGGAGTGAGTCAGCCAGCCCTGAGGGTGCTGGTGAGTCAGAAACAGCTGGGATTATCCAAAACTGCCTGGGTCTGGGCCACTGACCTTGTGAGTAAATGTGAGAGAGAGAGAGAGAGAGAGGGAGAGAGAGAGAAAGAGAGACAGAGAGAGAAAAAAATGAGAGTAAGAATGTGTGTGTCTCAGAGGGCCGTGGTAATGGAATCTTTTTCAGTAGCATTTTCCTTTGGATTATTTTCTCCTTGGCCCTGGATGTTTGAGATGCATCAGAGGCACAATCTGCAGGTTCTGGAATCTTTTTTTTTTTTTTTTTTTTTTTTTTTTTGAGGCGGAATCTCACTCTGTCACCCAGGCTGGAGTGCAGTGGCACAATCTCGGCTCACGACAACCTCTGCCTCCTGGGTTCAAGCGATTCTCCTGCCTCAGCCTCTTGAGTATCTGGGATTACAGGCGCTCGCTGCCATGCCTGGCTAATTTTTGTATTTTTAATAGCAATGAGGTTTTGTCATGTTGTCCAAGCTGGTCTTGAACTCCTGACCTCAGGCGATCCACCCATCTCGGCCTCCCAAAGTGCTGGGATTACAGATGTGAGCCACCGTGCCCAGCCAGGTTCTGGAGATACTAACCAAAACGTCCTTTTTAATTTTGCACCTCCACGTGTCAGTCTCAGTTTTTGTTTGACATATTTGTGCACTTTACACATATTTACACATATTTGTGCACTTAATCTTCACAGTTAGTCAAGGGAGAGCTTATCGCCTCATTGTATGGATGAGTAAACGGAGGCCCAGTGGAGCAGCTGACGTGTTGTAGAGCCAGCCTGGCTGCCAACACCTAGACCACGGTCCCCTGGGGTCTGTTCGTGCCCAGTGTAGGAGGGCAGAGAGAACGGAAGGCCCAGGCTGACGAAAAGACCCTGTTTTCTTCCCCTCCCTCTTTCAGGTCCATGATCTGAATCCAAAGAAGATCAGAGAGAATATGAATTCCACAGGGCTGCAAAGAACGGTTTCATTTGAAGATATTTCTTTCTCTTGTGAAGCAGCTGCAGGGTTTCTTCTTTCCTCATAGCTGTAGCATGGGTATTGGACAGGCCTGTTAGACGCCACTCAGCAGGGAGGGGGCTTCTGGAGGGATTCCAAGAGCTGAAGAGGTGATGGAAAGGCTTCTCCCTGGTGTTGCAAAAGATGGGAGGTGCTGACAGTAGAAGGAGAGAGGGAAGCTCTGGAAAGAAATCCAGCCGCCCAGACAGTTTTCTAAGCCCCTTCTCTTTTCCCAGTCTGTTGGAGCTTAGGGTATTACATCCCACCCTTGCCAGGAGGCTAGAGCCGAAGCTGCAGCCCTTCACCCACCAGTGCTATCTCCCAGAGGGGTTTTCATAGCTGGAGTTCCCTAGTAGTAACTTTACTAATAATACGTGAAGTCTTATATGTGTGGGGTCTGGCAATTTTCAAAATACTAACTATTCATTCTCTCATCTCTTAAAATGGGGAAATAATATCGACTTTGCATAGTTCTCAGGATTGTTATAAGTGTCAAATCACAGTGTATGTGAAATTATTTGGGGAACTACAAAACCTTAGATGCTATCATTGTTATCGTCGGCAGCAATGGCGCCTTTCTTCTAAAGGCACGTGAGTACTTGACATGTGGCAGCAAATCCTGTTTTCAAGCTTCCTGATGTATGGAACAAATATAGAGGAGCATGCTTTTCTCCACTGCGTGGGAAGTGATCACCTCAGATGTCAGCACCACAGGGTGCTGGGAGAGGAGCTGGCCCCATCCATAATTCCCGTCAGCCAGCTCCCTAATAAATATGTCTCCAAGCCAGAACAGGGAGCTTACTAAGCAAAAACAGCTACAAAATAAGCCTCCAGTCCCCTGCCCCAAACTCCATCTACCATCTACATTTTATTTTTTTCATCCCTAAGTCCCTCCCACATCGAAATTCTAGAACTGCCCAGATATATGCTCAAGTTCACGTGGTAAGAAAGCCAAAGTAGCACTCTGCCACTCAGTCTTCCGAGGATGTTGTCGTGGTGGTCAGTATGTCATTTCCCCAACACATCTGCTGGGGCAGAAACCAGTTTCCCCAGTATGGTTCAGTGGTGGTTCTCTGCGTGCAAGATCACCAGTGCTTGTCTAAATTGTGATTTAGGTAACCATAGGAGACACTTGGCTCTATCTTGCCTCTTTGTTTTGTTACTTTGCCCCATTCCATTTCTTTTCTCAGTCAGTCCATGGATAGACTTGTTATCAGGGAGTAATATTGAAAGTATTCCAAACCACTGTAGTGCTGACACTGGCTTACTGAATGGGAAGTTGGTGTTGGCCCAGGGGCAGGAAGCCTCCACTGAGTTAGCCATTAATCCTGTAGTGGATGAACTGGGTGAGTATGGGAGTTGCCAGGAAGGAGCTGGTGGGCCAGGGTGCTGGAACAGGGAGGGGCAGGATGGGGCTCAGGGCAGCCAACTACCCATCTTGCTGTGACATATGACAGCCACCCGACTCCATCACCTACTCACACTGGGGCTCCACATTTCCCCTGCCTCCGTTACATTTGTTTTATGACAGTCTAGACGTGTTTCTATGTTTCCCCTCAATTCAATGTATTTGCCCTGAGATCAGGAATTTTGTTGTTGTTGATATCCTTGACCACCTCCCTCCTTCCAGGCACAGGGCTGAGCCCAGTGACATCTCATTATTTCTGTGGGCCACCTTATTGCAGGGCTGAGATTTCAGATACCGTTCTCATCTTGCTTCCCTCAGCTGTGGCTCCCTTTGGTTTTCCATCCTTGTGTCACACTGATCGTGACTCAGTGGCAAACTAAGACCTCAACTGTGGGTCTGAGACAAGTGTCTTGGTCTTCCTAGACCTCAATTTCTCCATCTGTAGAATAGGGAAAATGGTGCTGACAAAGCAATTATCAGATGGGAGGAGACTTATAAATATAGCTTGAGTTGCTAATGCAATTCAAACCAGCCTTTGGGCTTCCGTTCTGTAGAATAAGGCCCTAGGTGACTGAGGCGTTTCATACTTGGAGATCCATATGAAAGAATCCCAGGGTTGGATGGAACTTTAGGGGTCTTCAGTTCAATGTTTTTTGGTGTTTTTTTGAAATAGAGTCTTGCTCTGTTGCCCAAACTGGAGTGCAGCGGCGTGATCTCGACTCACTGCAGCGTCTACCCACTGGATTCAAGTGATTCTTGTGCCTCAGCCTCCTGAGTAGCTGGGATTACAGGCAAGCGCCACCACGCCCTGCGAATTTTTGTATTTTTAGTAGAGATGGGGTTTCACCATGTTGGCCAGGCTGGTCTCAAACTCCTGACCTCAAGGGATCTGCCTGCCCCAGCTTCACAAAGTGCTGGGATTACAGGTGTGAGACACCACAGCTGGCCCAGCATAATGTTTAACAAACTTTACTCAGCAAAACATGTTTCATGAGATGTTCATGAGAGGGTCTGTGGTGTGTGTGGATGTGAGTGTGTGGTTTTTAGTGATCAAATGAATTTGGGAAATGCTTTATACTTTTCCCTCTTGATGAGTTATAATGTGTATATTTTAATATTAAAGGTTCTGCCAAGTCCTGTAGCAAAGATTTCTGTTTAACCAAGTGTGTCAACTTGAGTCCTCTGGGAAGCAAATACCAAAGCAAAGTTAGACAAGCAAGAGACTTTTTAGGGTAAGTCCTGTGTAACTAGAGGGGAGAGAACAGGAGGAGTCCGGAAAAGCCTTCACACTGTAACATAAGCCTTACACCTATGAAAAGAGAGGGGGAAGGAAAGGCGGTGTGGTAGGAGGATCCATAGATGGCAGTGCCACTCTGAGAAAGCCTTGGCCAACCCAGTGGGGATTCTGGAGCAAAGGTGGGCCAATAAAAGTCTGCATTGCGCAGAAATGACCAGCCCAGTACCTCTACTGTGGTGTTGTTGGCTGCAGCAGCCTGGAGAGAACACGTTCTTATCTCAGGTGCTTTGCACATGGCCAGGCACAGCACATTGGGAGGCAGAGTTGAGAGGACTTCTTGAGCCCAGGAGTTTGAGACCAGCCTGGGCAACATAGGGAGACCTCCATCTAAACAAAAAAAAAATCAAATGCTTTGCACATATTTACTCATTTAATCCTCAGAATAACCCTATGAGATAGGTCTTGTCATTGTTTCCATGTTTACAGATGAGAAAACTGAGGCACCAAGATATTCAATGACTCACCCACAGTTATACAGTCAGTGGGTAATGGAGTCGGCATTTGAATACAAAACTGCTTTTGGGAACCTCTGTCCTAGACGGGGCACTGTGGTTTGCAGAGCAAACCGGGGAGAACATGAACATTCTGAGCCTTACTTATCAGCACACTTCCAAGTGCAATGGCCACAGTCCCCGATGACTTCCTTGCTTTGAAATCCAGGGAAACCTTCTCAGTTCTTACCTTCTGTGTCCAGCAGCTGCCACTGCCACGGTTGCCATTCCCTTACTTTCTTCCCTCTGCTTCCATGGACACCTCTCTCTCCTGGCTTTTCTTCCACCTTCCTGGCTGTTCTTTCTCAATCTCCTTCACCAGCTCCTTCCTCTCCTTCCTCCACTTGTAACTTTGTGGATTTTTTTTCCCCTCAAAACCCACCTAGGTCAACAACCCCTATGCTTCTCATTTCCAGTCACAGGGGCCACTTGGAAAGGTATCAGTGCTTGGGGGAATATCACCAGGACACTTCCACTGGCCGAGGCTGCGTCTCCCTCTGGGAGGTGGAGGTGGGTTATGTCCTATCCTCCTCGTTTTGTTCTCTTCTTGATATATATATACGAGGAGACTTTTCTATGGACTTAGAGATAGTATTTTTTTTTTTTTTTTTTTTTTTTTGAGACGGAGTCTCGCTCTGTTGCCCAGGCTAGAGTGCGGTGGCCAGATCTTGGCTCACTGCAAACTCCACCTCCCGGGTTTACGCCATTCTCCTGCTTCAGCCTCCTGAGTAGCTGGGACTACAGGCGCCGGCCACCTCGCCCGGCTAGCTTTTTTTTTGTATTTTTTCGTAGAGACAGGGTTTCACTGTGTTAGCCAGGATGGTCTCGATCTCCTGACCTCGTGATCCGCCCGCCTCGGCCTCCCAAAGTGCTGGGATTACAGGCTTGAGCCACCGCGCCCGGCCAAGATAGTATTTCGGCTTTCACGGACAGCTAGTAGAAGTTTGATGGTGCCCAAGTCATTTTCCATATAATTTAGTATTATTTTCCTTCCTTTCTTTCTTCCTGTCTTTTCCTTTCTTTTCCTTTCCTCCCTCCCTCCCCCCTCTCCTCCCTCCCTCCCTCCCTCCCTCCCTCCCTCCCTCCCTCCCTCCCTCCCTCCCTTCCTTCCTTCCTTCCTTCCTTCCTTCCTTCCTTCCTTCCTTCCTTCCTTCCTTCCTTCCTTCCTTCCTTTCTTCATGTTTTTTTGAGACAGGGTCTCACTCTGTCACCCAGGCTGGAGTGCAGTGGTGCGATCTCGGCTTACTGCAACCTCCACCTCCCAGGCTCAGGCAGTTCTCCTGCCTTAGCCTCCCCTGTAGCTGGGATTACAGGCAAGCACTATTACAGCCCAGCTAATTTTTGTATTTTTAGTAGAGACAGGGTTTTACCATGTTGACCAGGCTGGTCTTGAACTCCTGACCTCATATGATCTACCCACCTTGGCCACCCAAAGTGCTGGGATTACAGGTGCAAGCCACCGTGCCCTCCCTCCCTTCCTCCCTCCCTTCATTCCCTCCTCTTTTTTTTTTTTTTTTTTTGAGACAGTCTGTTGCCTAGAATGGCATGCAATAACACTATCTCAGCTCACTGCAACCTCAACCTCCCGTGTTCAAGTGATTCTCCTGTCTCAACCTCCTGAGTAGCTGGGATTACAGGTGTGCACCACCACACCTGGCTAATTTTTGTATTTTTAGTATTGACTCACCATGTTGGCCAGGCTGGTCTTGAACTCCTGACCTCAGGTGATCTTCCTGCCTCAGCCTCCCAAAGTGTTGGGATTACAGGTGTGAGCCACCGCACCTGGCCTTCTTTCTTTTTTTAAAAATAATTTTTCTTTGCTTTTTTTTGGTATTCTCCACATAGTTGAACATCCTAGAAATTCGTTCCTTTGCGTTAGTCTCTGAGGATGGGCCAGTTAGCTACAGAGCCATCAGAGTCTGAGTGTCTGGCACCCGAGCTCCTCCTTGGCCCACAGAAAGGCTCTGCCCATCAGCTCCCCAGAGAGAATATGGAAATGCTGCTTGGGACCAAATAAGGGAATATAATGAAAGGGGCCTCAGGGCTGAGTCTGTGTCTGAGTCACATTTTAGCAAAGTGGCCACATAGCTTCTGACTCAGAGCACAAAGATTCTTCAATTCTTCATGGCAAGAATGAGACTCACAAGAGCATAGGCTCAGAAGTGGAAAGGAGGGTAGAGCTGTCTCCTCCTGTCTAGTCTCACCAAGGCAGCTAAGAAGCTGAGGCCAGAGAAGGGAGGGTCCCGCAGCCCTAGGGAGGGCCGGAGCCAGCTGGGGCTTCCAGACTCTCAGGAGAGGTGCCATCCTGTCACCCACTCTGCAGGCTCTGCTCAGTCTGCTTGGACGTTGGGTGTGTCGGGAGGCCCTGTCACCCTGCCCCTGACCCGGCTATGCTGGGGAGACCTCAGCTTCCTGACTCATACTCAGAAGGGAGTGTCCTAGAGGAATTTCTTTCCACCCAAGCAGACTATGGACTGATCAAAGTGCAAGTCATGTCAAGACGTAAGTGTTCTCTAACATGTATTCTGCGATGTGGACTTGAATATAAACTGAAAAGCACAATAGTGAATCATTAGAGCTGTCATCTTAGCACTTTTTATGTAACTTCTGTGAGAGCGTGTATCACCTGGTGTTACAAATATTTACGTGTCCAATTCCCCGCTAGCCAGTCCGTTTCTGAAACAGAGACACCATGTCTTTCTTGTTCACTTTTGTGATCCTGGCATAGTGCCTGGCACCTGGTGGGTGCTTAGTAAAGGTTTGTTGAACGAAGGGTCATAGGCACAAAACGTTTCCAGGCAAAACTTGTTGGCATCTTTGATGTCGGAATCATTGATTTAGGGTGGGGGAAACACTCCTTGGGCCCTATGTCCTGCTAAAGGGGTCACTCAATTGAGAGCTTCGAGGAGCCCAGATTTACTATCCACTGGGATTGCTTCAAATGTCTGAGTTTAGGGTGGGGTGGAGTGAACCCTCCTTTACAAGAGAACCAGAAGATTTCTCCCCCAGGGTTTAATGCTTGAATCCCTCTAGGAGAAAGATAAGAATGTTGCTGGACAAAGCTGCACAAGCATTTCTTGTTGCTCCCTCCTCCCCCTCTCTTTCTCTGAGGTTGACTGGTCTGTCCGTCAGAGAAACAGACTGTGGGGGCTGGCTGCTGCTGTGGAGGGGATGAAGGGCCAAGGACATCTCTATGGGGTCTACTTGGGACCAGCCCGGCTGTCAACACACAGCCCAGCCTCTCCGCTTCATTGCCACTCCTGGGGGCATGTCGGTGGACTACAAAGTGCTAGAAACCACAGAGTCTCTGACGTCCCCTTGGCCCCCTGAACATTCTGTGTGTGGGGATGGGGGTGGTTGGGTGTGTTCTGGGAGTGGGGTCCTGGGGGAGGGTGGTGGTGGTAATGTGAGGTTGGTGTCAAAAAAAAAAAAGAAAAAATATTCAATGGCACTTGTTAAGGTATGATTAGGAAGGTTTTATTCAGGACCATTGCAATAGGAATAGGGGCCACTGCAGTGGGGTTTTGCAGGGGTGGATAGAGATTGGGCTCAACTCTGAATACGGCATGGCCAGGTGGGAATGCATAGCCAAGGATAAGAGTGGGGGTCAGCGACGGATAATTACTAAGAGGAAACATAAAGAATAAGGGGGATTCTGGCTAAACCCACCTAACCGATTCCTGCTGAAGACAGGACAGGGTCATTGGACGTCACCTAGATGGTGGAGGATGAGGAGCACAATTAGATATTGGGGTGATCAGATAGTGAGGCATGGAGGGGTTCTGGCTAAATTGACTTAGCAGGGTCCTCTTAAAACTGAATTTTTCAAAGAAGTGCACAGATGGGCCTAGGAAAGGATCAGGAGGCTCACTAAAGTTTGGTCAAGCAAAGAATCTTTGTCAAGGGCCAGAGGAGGCCAGAAGTGAGGCCAAGAGGTGAGGAGGGACTAGCTACTATAGGACCTTGTAAAGGGAATGGAGGGGTTGGAATTGGAGGGTGAAAGAGGTGAGTGTGGTGGTCAGGCTAGTGGGGAAGGAGTAGGGATCTGGGCAGCTCTGGTGGAGAGGCTCCTGAGCCCTGTCACAGGTGTTCAGGGGCCATGAGAGCGTCTTCCTGAAAGCAGGACTGCAGCCCCTTGGTCCTGCTCGCCTACCCTTCAGAAGCAGGCCCTGACAGAGAAGAACTTGGATTTTTATTTTTGTTTAAGTGACAAGACCTTGCTCTGTCACCAGGCTGGAGTACAGTGGCATGATCATAGCTCACTGCAGCCTGCGTTTCCTGGGCTCAAGTGATCCTCCCACCTCAGCTTCCTTAGTAGTTAGGACTATAGGCATGTACCACTATGCCAAACTAATTTGTGTGTGTATATGTGTTTGTAGAGATGGGGGTCTCGCTATATTGCCCAGGCTGATCTTGAACTCCTGGCCTTAAGTAATCCTGCCTCAGCCTCCCAAGTGTGAGCTTGAGTTTATGAAGATACAATAATTTAGGGGTTTCTCCCAGTCTATTTCCACCCACAATTTTTATTTTTATTTTCATTTTTTATGTTTTTTGAGGAGTCTCGCTGTGTCACCCAGGCTGGAGTGCAGTGGTGTGATCTCAGCTCACTGCAAACTCTGCCTCCTGGATTCAAGCAATTCTCCTGTCTCAGCCTCCTGAGTAGCTAGGACCACAGATGCTCGCCACCATGCCCGGCTAACTTTGCATTTTTAGTAGAGACGGGGTTTCACCATAATGGTCATGCTGGTCTCGACCTCTTGACCTTAGGTGATGCACCTGGCTCGGCCTCCCAAAGTGTTGGGATTGCAGGCATGAGCCGCCGCGCCCGGCCCCCACTCACAATTAAACACAGCCTGCACACGTATTTCTGCACCAACAGGCTGACAGGCTCTCATTGGAGAGATAATAACCCACTCCCTCCTTTTGTGGAACTGGAATGATTTGTGTGTCTTGGAAAGTTTTCCTGAACAACAAGATTTCCTGAAGAACAAAAATAAGCTTACAGTAGTAAGGTTACTAGACCACAATCATGCTTTCCGCTGTGAGCAATGGTGGGTGATGTCCTGCCCAGGAAGCTGATGACGGTAAAATGGAGCCTCCGAGGGCCTCTTTGATGTTGCATTAACTCCACCAGGTGGCAAAATGCAGTATTGTTATTTCAAAGCAAGAAAACCCCTTCTTTAGCCGTGGAAAATGAAACCACTATCTCAAAAGGCCTTTGATGCTTTTCAGCATCTTGCTTTGGATCTCAGGCAGTCATGACTCCAGATCCCAAAGCCCTCTGGAGTCCGATACTGAGCTCCTCATGAACTGATCCATCTGTTTATGTCTGTCTTTTTATCATTATTTGTGACCACATACGTGCCAGGCATAATGCTGGGTTCTGAGGCTTCAACCGTGAACAGGACACCGTACTGTCCTTACAGAGGACATAGACAATGAGCAATAGGCCGCTGCAATTCACTGTGGTAAGTGCTATGGAGACAAATTACCGAGGATCCTCACCCAGATTTGGGGAGTCTTGCGTTATTTCACTTAGCATAATATCCTCATAATATCCTCAAGTTTCATCTACATTGTAGCATGTGACAGGATTACCTTCCTTCCTTTTTTTTTTTTTTTTTTTTTGAGACGGAGTTTCACTCTTATTGCCCAGGCTGGACTGCAATGGTGCAATCTCAGCTCACCGCAACCTCCGCCTCCCGGGTTCAAGCGATTCTCCTGCCTCAGCCTCCTGAGTAGTTGGGATTACAGGCATGCACCACCACACCCGGATAATTTTGTATTTTTAGTAGAGACCAGGTTTCTCCATGTTGGTCAGGCTGGCCTCGAACTCCCAACCTCAGGTGATTCGCCTGCCTCAGCCTCCCAAAGTGCTGGGATTACAGGCGTGAGGCACTGTGCCCGACCGATTTCCTTCTTTTCTAAGGTGGAATGATATTCTATTGTCTTAGATATACCACATACACTGAGAAAGTCTTTTTATATTTAATTTATTTTTTTATTTTTGAGATAGAGTCTCACTCTGTCACTCAGACTGGAGTACACTGGCGTGATCTTGGCTCACTGCAACCTCCGCTTCTTAGGTTCAAGTGATTCTCCTGCCTCAGCCTCCCTAGTAGCTGGGATTACAGGTGCGTGCAAACACGGCCGACTTTTTTTTTTTTTTTTTTGTATTTTTGGTCAAGATGGGGTTTCACCATGTTGGCCAGGGTGGTCTCAAACTCCTGACCTCAAGTGATCCACCTGCCTCGGCCTCCCAAGTGCTGGGATTGCAGGCATGAGCCACCACGCATGGCCAGGAAGTCTTTTTTGAGACAAGGTCTCTCTCTGTCACCCAAGCTGGAGTGCAGTGGTGTGATCATGGCTCACTGTGGCCTCGACCTCCTGGGCTCAAATGATCCTCCCACCTCAGCCTCCTGAGTAGCTGGGGCTACCGGTGTGCACCACAACACCTAGCTACTTTTTGTATTTTTCATAGAAACGGGGTTTTACCATGTTTTCCAGGCTGGTCTTGAACTCTTGAGCTCAAGTGATCCACCTGCCTTGGCCTCTCAAAGGGCTGGGATTACAGGTGTAAGCCACCATGCCTGGCCCTAAGGGAGGAAGTCATCAACTGGGGCCTGAGAGCTGAGTTAAATTCGTGTAAAGATGGATGGATAGATGGAGAGAGGATAGGAAGGGGAGAGGGCTCCAGAATGACTGAGTAATGGGCTGGGAACTGAGAGAAGTTTCGGTGGCTGTAGTGTGGACTGTCAGACGAGGACAGTGATAGGAGATGAGGCCAGAGAAGAGAGCAGGTGCCGGGACACACAGGGCTTGTGAGTTCTGCGAAGGAGTTTGCCCAGTGTCCAGCAGGAGGCAGTAATGGTGGTCTCCCCACCTTGTTCTTACGAGCCCGTAAGATTTAGGCTGTGGTTCTCGCTGCGTGGCTTCTCTGTGTCTGTTTCCTCAGCCAGATCTTTTCTGAGTGGACAGCACTTCGAGAAGACCTACGTGGGATGGTTGGATCCTGGAGAGGCCTACAAGTGGCCATCGATTCAGTCCAGACACTGTATTTGCTCTGGAATGTGCGGGACTGGCTCACATTGGCTCCTGAGAGGAGGGAGAAAATGTGCGCAGGACAAGTTGGAGACGTTGTTTCTCAGTTTGCAGTTGGTTAGATCATGTCAGCCCATCAGGATATTAGCCAGGATGGAAACGAGCCTCCCAGAGCATTTGAGGATGGGGATTTGCCACTTGGGGAATTAAAGACAACAATGACAAAATGAGCTTATCAGAGGACCCAGTAGGATTCTCATTCCTATGGCTGGGTACTGTTGGCAGGGGAGCAACTTCCTGGGCACTGGAAGGCAGGAGGAACTTGACTCTTCACTGGGGAGAACATGGCTAACATCCGGTATTGTACAGCTGTGGCCATGCTGTTAAATTCTTGTGTCTTCTAGTTATAGTTAGAGGAATTATATCTTTCTACTGTGTCTGTTAGTATTTTTACATCAATCACGGTCTGTCTTGTAACAATACAAAAACTTCCAAAAACTGTTTTTCTGTTTAGCCTAAAACTCTCTCTCTCTCTCTTTCTGTCTGTCTTTTTGAGACATGGTCTCACTCTGTTACCCAGGCTGGAGTGCAGTGGCACAATCACAGCTTGATTATATCTCACTGCAGCCTTGACCTCCTAGGCTCAAGTGATCCTTCCACCTCAGACTCCTGAGGAACTGGGACTACAAGCACACACCACCACATCCAGCTAATTTTTTTTTTTTGTATTTTTTTGTAGAGGCCAGGTTTTGCCGTGTTGCCCAGACTCATATTGAACCCCTGAGCTCAAGCAATCCACCTGCCTTGGCTTCCCAAAGTACTAGAATTACATGTGTGAGCCGCTGGGCCCGGCCCCTAAAACTATCTCTATCGTTTTTCAGCAAAAAGTATGATGAGTACTAATTCTCTTTCCTCCCAACTTCGTGTCTAAGATTTTGAATGTTGGCCGGGCGCGGTGGCTCAAGCCTGTAATCCCAGCACTTTGGGAGGCCGAGGCGGGCGGATCACGAGGTCAGGAGATCGAGACCATCCTGGCTAACATGGTGAAACCCCGTCTCTACTAAAAAAATACAAAAAACTAGCCGGGCGAGGTGGCGGGCGCCTATAGTCCCAGCTACTGGGGAGGCTGAGGCAGGAGAATGGCGTAAACCCGGGAGGCGGAGCTTGCAGTGAGCTGAGATCTGGCCACTGCACTCCAGCCTGGGCGACAGAGCGAGACTCCGTCTCAAAAAAAAAAAAAAAAAAAAAAAAAAGATTTTGAATGTTGGGTGTTTAATGTCTGAAGGTATTTTCCTTCATGAAACATGCAGGAGAGGGAGCTGCAGCTGCAAACTACGGTTCTGAGGCCTCTTCTCCCTGTTCTCCCGCAGGAAGTCCAAGGTTCATAGCACCATGGCTAAGAACACATCTTAGATAGCAGGGCCTCTGGATAGAGTGCCAGGGGCCAGAGGAGACCAGGCTTCCCCTCCACAGGTATTAGTGTGTATGTGGGGGTGAGTCTGCTGTGGCTTGGGGCTGTCCCTGGCCATTCCACTGAGAAATGAGCCTCATGTGCTGGAGGGCCACCTGCTACTTTGGTCCTTTCTGCCTACGATCCAAAGGGGAGGATGGTGCCTAGTTAGCCTCATCTCACTTGTTCCCTGCTGGTTGATTGGGAAGTGTGAGCCCCCACCCCTGGGATGGCCAAACCAGTCTGCCTAAGACTGCACACCCTGAACTGATGTGATGGAGACTGACACCAATCTTTTGGGGGGTCTTTTGAAGGATTTCTTTTTAAATAAACTTCAGATTTATCAAAAATTATGGAAAAATTGCAAGACTAGTCCAAACCCCTCCTGCATAATTTTTACCCAGATTTACCAATGATTTACTTTTTGCTTCATTTTTGCTTTATTATTCTACCATCCATCCATCCATCTACATACACACCATTATATGCATATCCATAGCATTATATCCCCATTACATATGCATGTATGTGCTCTGTGCCTGTGTGTGTATATTTTTTCTGAACCACTTGAGAGTCAGTTGCAGACATTGTGCCCATTTACTCCTAAGTACTTCAGGATGTATGAAAGTCAGAATATTTAACACTGACATATTGCTATGATTTAATCCAATTGATATTCAAATATCATCAAATGTCCCAATAATATCTTTTATAACCTTCATAATTTTTTTCTCAGGTAAATGATCCAGTACAGGATCATAAAATGCCTTTAGTCATTATGTCTTTTTAGTCTTCTTTAATCTAGGACAGTTCCTCAGCCTTATTTTGTCATTCGTGACCTTGACATTTTTGAAGAACACAGTCTAGTTAGTTTGTAGAATGCCTCTTGATTTGGATTTGTCTGATGTTTCTTTATGAATAGATTCAAGTTATGCATTTTTGGCAATAATATCATAAAAGTGATATGTCTTTCTCAGGATATTACAACAGGAGGCACATGATATTGATTTGCCCCGTTTCTGATGATGATAATTTCGACCATTTAGTGAAGATGGTGGCTGTCATTTTCTCCATTGTAAAATTACTATTTTTATAATACCTTTGAAATTAATCAATTATTTTTTGGGAACTACTTTGAGACCATATACATATTCTGTTCCTCAACAAACTTTTACCTACTGATTTTGCATTCATTGCCTGAACCAACCACTACTATGATTATTACAAAATAGTGTTTTAAAAAATTACAATATTTTTTCTTCCTTTATTGGCTGGTATATGACTGCTAGGAAGAGTTTTCCATTATCTCCCAGTTATTCACATAAATAAGGGCAGATGGGTTTCTATTTTGTTCAATGGATTAAATGCATTACTATTGTTATTTATTTTGACGCTCAAATTGCCCCAGATTTTGCCAGGGAGAGTCTCTTCAGGACAGCTCCTGTGCCCTTCTGACATGTCCTCATCATTCTCTGAGCATTCCCTTATTTCCTGGAACATGAAGATATTCCAGATTCCACTTATAATTTTTCTGCCCTAGTTCTGGAATTAAACATTTCTTTTTTTGTGAGGGGAAATTAAGCATTTCTTCAAGGAGCCTTGTTTTTTGTTTTCGTTTTTTTTTTTCTCCAGTGGGGAATAGTACTTAGAAACCAAGATCTGACTGCTCACTGCTACTGCAATCGCTTCTAGTGCCTCAAGGCAGACAGATCTCTGTTCTCTATATTAGAGGACACTCTGTTCACTCTCTAGCTAACAGGCCCAGCCAAGAATTTTCTTATTCTTTTTTCTTTTTTTTTTGGTGGAGTCTCCAGGCTGGAGTGCAGTGGCATGATCTCAGCTCACTGCAACCTCCGCCTCCCAGGTTCCAGCGATTCTTCTGCCTCAGCCTCCCAAGTAGCTGGGATTACAGGCGCCTGCCACCATGCCCAGGTAATTTTTGTATTTTTAGTAGAGATGGGGTTTCACCATGTTGGTCAGGCTGGTCTTGAACTCCTGACTTCATGTGATCTGCTCACCTAGGCCTCCCAAAGTGCTGGGATTGCAGGTGTGAGCCACCATATCAGGATGAATTTTCTTATTCTTTAGGAGAATGTACCTTGATTTGATTTGTTATTCACTATTGAATGGGGCCAGGACCATAACGCTACATATTAAGATGTAGATTTTTGTCTAGTATAGCTACAAATAATTTTATTCAGGGAAAAAAAAAAACACAAAAACTAAAACAAAAAATAAAAACCAAACAAATAAAAAACAAAAACCCTAGATCCCAAAGGTTATAGTCTTCTTGCCCTGTATAACATTAACCAGTTTTGTATACCACCCCAAAATCCTATTTTAACATCTTTTATTCAGTGCCTGTCATACTTAATCTCTCAAGTTCTCTTTAAACCAGCTTTACCATCCCACTCATTCTCTCATTAATGAGGTCAATGAGGTTTTAAAAAACCAGGTACATAAATCCTAAACATAAAGCTTTCTTTATAAAAGTAAATAAATAAAATACAATTTTAACTCACAGAAAACTTATACCTGTGCTGGCGCAGAGGCTCACACCTGTAATTCCAGCACTTGGAAGGCCAAGGCAAGCGGACCACCTGAGGTCAGGAGTTTGAGACCAGCCTGGTCAACACGGTGAAACCCCGTCTCTACTAAAAATACTAAAATTAGCCAGGCGTGGTGGCGGAAGCCTGTAATCCCAGCTACTTGGGAGGCTGAGGTAGGAGAACTGCTTGAACCCGGGAGATGGAGGTTGCAGTGAGCCAAGATCGTGCCATTGCTCTCCGCCTGGGGAGCAAGAGCGAAACTGTCTCAAAAAAAAAAAAAAAAAAAAAAAAAAAAAAAAAAAAAAAATTATACCCAGCTGGGTGTGGTGGCTCACACCTGTAATCCTAGCACTTTGGGAGGTTCAGGTGGGCGAATCACTTGAGGCTAGGAGTTTGAGACCAGCCTGGCCAACATGGTGAAACCCCATCTCTACTAAAAATACAAAAAATTAGCTGGGGGTGGTGGTGCACACCTCTAGTTCCAGCTACTCAGGAGGCTGAGGCAGGAGAATTGCTTGAACCCAGGAGGTGGAGGTTGCAGTGACCCAAGGTTGTACCACTGCACTCCAGCCTGGGTGACAGTGAGACTATCTCTAAAAAAAAAAAAAAAAAAATTATACCCTGCCACTTGAGTTTAAATTGGCCTCCAATTCCAAATGACCACAATGCGATTTACTTTAACTTTCCCTCTTTCCATATTTGTAATTCTCTTCTCCAACAATAGGAAATATTGCTTTCATCCTTCTGAATATATTTATTAATTTATTTGATTAAAAAATACACAGAAAGTAGTTTTAGAATCACAAACCCATACTACCATGAAAATTACAACTACCAACTAGGGTTCAATATTTGTTTACAGTTCTTTTTGTCCTTACTGAGAACATACAGTCAAAATGCTATAGACAAAGTCTCTTGAATTAGTTCTTTTCTCCCCTATTCAATAGATTCTTTTTGAATCTGTCTGGCGTGAGCCTATAATCCTAGCACTTTGGGAGCCCAAGGAAGAAGGATTGCTTGAGGCCAGGAGTTTAAGACCAACCTGGCCAACATAGCTAGATCCCATCTCTAAAAAAAAAAAAAAAAAAAAAAAAAAAAAAACGAGAGAGAGAGAGAGAGATTCTTTCTGAATCTAAAATCTGTTTAGAACAGGAGTGGCCTGGTTTACTCCACTACCCTTAGCTAGAGTGTTTTTAACTGTGAGGTTCCTTTCACATGAAAATAGGTCCTCACTTTTTGCATAGGTGGCCATAAACATATAATAGAAATAACAAATAAACAAGTAGCAGAATATACAAAACAGTTGCATTTTGATCACTTCCCAGGAGTTGTGCATTCAATTTACCAGTGACTTCATGCTTCTACTAGCCTTTTGCTGATATCCTAACTACACATTAGTTCTTTCCACCCCAAAGTACAGTATTGGCGTACTTTAATTAACTCCAGATATTTTTCTCTATTTAGAACTCTGAGAAGTTGATCTCTCTCCAGAGGACCCCAGATGATAAAAAGCAGTTCTAATTCTCTAGAGTTGGGCCATTCAAAGCCAGTTTTAAACAAGAGGTTGAATGATGTCCCCACATGTTCAATTTTATATATGGTGTTAGCATGCTTCCGGTGATAAGGGAGTTTTGTTAATGACTCATATAAATGACAGCTTAATTTTTACTTTTTAATAGTTGTGCTGTGTGCTTTGCTCTCATTTTTAATAGTTCGCTGTGCGATTTGTGTCCTATTAGTAACAGAATTCTAACAAAGCCTAACTCTGGGTGGAATCTGGAGTTTATCTTCAGGCCCCTGGCCCTGTTGTATCACCCTTTCCCACCTTGATGGTAGTCTCCCTATTTTCGTTGTATGCAGTGTCCTGAGGAGATCTTTTTCACACATTTAAAAGTCTTCTTTCATCACAGTATCTGAAAGTCATTCACACGAAGTTGTAAATATCAGATAATAGCTTAAAGTGTTACTCTTCTCCCTTAGACTCCTACAGGACAACCAGAGACAATCAGCTTCACAGGAACCTATTCTCCTCGCTGGCCATGTAATTTGCATAATTTGTAGGGCTGGGTGCAAAATGAAAATGTGCTTATCTTGCTAAAAATCTAGGAAAAAAACTGTAGTTAAAAATACTAAAATATAAAGCTGGCGTGGTGGCTCACGCCTGTAATCCCAGCACTTTGGGAGGCTGAGGTGGGCAGATCACTCGAGGTCAGGAGTTCAAGACCAGCCTGGCCAACATGGTGAAACCCTGTCTCTACTAAAAAGACAGAAATTAGCCGGGCATGATGGTGGGGCGCCTGTAAATCCAGCTACTTGTGAGGCAAGAATCACTTGAACCTGGGAGGTGGGGATTGAAGTGAGTCAAGATCGCACCACTGCACTTCAATCTGGGCAACAGAGTGAGACTCTATCTCAAAACAAACAAACAAACCCCTAAAATATGAAGCTTTTTTTTAAAAAATAATTTTTATTTATAAAATGTAATATGGATAATAGTGATATGTGAGTCATGACATAAACCTACAAATTGCAAAAATGTACCATTTTTTGTTTCACCAATTTATATAATACAATGGATAAC
The DNA here is from genome assembly GCF_007565055.1 of Rhinopithecus roxellana. NCBI lineage: Eukaryota > Metazoa > Chordata > Mammalia > Primates > Cercopithecidae > Rhinopithecus > Rhinopithecus roxellana. The sequence goes on along the minus strand of NC_044556.1, from coordinate 86,905,452 downwards.
AAGACTTTATTGATGTGAAATCTTGATTGGTCATAAGATTTTTCTGACTCACCTTTCGGCAACTCATTTCTAAAGCCATCAAAAGTTGTATTTTCTGTTTTATTTTTTAAAAGAGGGGCTATGTTAATCTTCTCTGTATCGTTCCAATTTTAGTATATGTGCTGCTGAAGTGAGCACCAAAATTTATATTTTCAAGATGATGACAGCAGAGTAAGAAATAAAAATAAAATCCTAAGCCTCCCAACCAACTGAATGGAGTGCCTGTCAGCCAAAGGGACCCCAGAGGAACCTTAAAAACTGAGTTCCCAGCCATGAGGGGATGGGAGGTCAGACACACCTCAATATGCCCCATCCTTATTCATCTTTAACCAGAAATTTTTCCTAAGGAGTATGCAGAAATCAACCCTGGGGAACAAGAAACAGATGACTCATTAACTTATTGCCTTTAGCCAGTTATCTGAGGCTGTGACTGGACTCCCCCTTTTGTGTGTGTGTGTGTGTTTGAGATGGAGTCTCGCTCTGTTGCCCAGGCTGGAGTGCAGTGGCATGATCTCCGCTCACTGCAAGCTCCACCTCCCGGGTTCACGCCATTCTCCTGCCTCAGCCTCTGGAGTAGCTGGGACTACAGGCTCTCACCACCACGCGTGGCTAATTTTTTGCATTTTTAGTAGAGACGGGGTTTCACCATGTTAGCCAGGATGGTCTTGATCTCCTGACCTCGTGATCTGCCCGCCTTGGCCTCCCAAAGTGCTGGGATTACAGGCGTGAGCCACCGCACCTGGCCTTTTTGTGGTTTTAACACAGCAACTAACCAGCATTCCTTTCTGATAAGAGATCACTTGACCACAGATTGGTTCTTGGCAGTCTGCAGAAGATGTGCGTTGAGCAGATAGATATTCCATAGTTTAATTTCTTTAGCTTAGTGCTTTATTTTATAGTTAAAATTAAAAAAAAAAGAAAGCAAGAAAGGAAGGAGCTATCAAGTTATGAAAGGACATTGAAGAAACTTAAATGCATATTACTAAGTGAAAGAAGTTGTATTAGTCCGTTTTCATGCTGCTGAAAAAGACATGTCCAAGACTGGGTAATTTATTAAAAAAAGAGGTTCAATGGACTCACAGTTTCACATGCCTGGGGAGGCCTCACAATCATTGCAGAAGGTGAAAGGCACATCTTACGTGGCGGCAGACAGGAGAGACCTTCTGCAGGGAAACTCCGTTTTTAAAACCATTAGATCTTATGAGACTTATTCACTGTCGTGAGAACAGCACTGCAAAGACCCACAAAAATCATTATTAGAGATAGAATGGGATTGTTTGTGATGATAGAGGCTCAAATTATTTTCCCCCATGATTCAATTACCTCCCACCGGGTCCCTCCCACAGCATGTGGGAATTGTGGGAGCTACAATTTAAGATGAGATTTGGGTGGGGACATAGTCAAACCATTATCACAAGTCCATCTGAAAAGGCTACATAACATATAATTCCAAATATATGACATTCTGGAAAAGGCAGAGCAATGGAGACAGTAAAAAAAACAAAAAGATTTCTGGGTGTTTGGTGAGGGGTAGATGAATAGGCAGAGCACAGAGGATTTTTAGGGCAGTGAAACTATTCTGTCTGATACTATAATGGTAGATACATATTATCATATATTTGTCAAAAACCATAAAATATAACATACTAAGAGGGAACCCTGATGTGAACTACAGTGATAATGACATGTCAGCATAGGTTCATTGATTTTAACAAATGTACCTCACTAGTGTGAGATGTTAATAATTGAGAAGCTGTGTTTGCGTGAACACCTTATTTTCCTCTCAATTTTTTGTAAACCTAAAACTGCTCTAAAAAATAAAATCTATTAATTAAAAAATTAATAGGAGGCTGTGTACAGAGATTCTTTTTGTACAAGGAACAAAATCAACTCAAATTAAGCAGAAAACAAAAGTAAATGCATGATAGGTCTTGGTCCTGCCATGTGATGACTTAAATCTAAGGTTATAGCAAAACATCTGAAGCTCATTGCCAGGCTGTGATGGTGTAAGACCCTAAACAGAATGCTCACAATGGAGAGGCTTATGACATTAAGCCACAGAGGCACTATGAGAAGCTTGCCACAGGTGACAGCAGCAGAGCTGTGAAAACTTGCCTGTGGATCTACACTTTGGAAGTGGCCCACAAGATGAACTTGATGGGAAAGAGTTGGGCAGGTAGATCCATGGCAGGCCTGCTGAGTCCTGTGCATAGGACACCCAATGCAAAAACCTCATCCATTTTGTGCTGTCTCTTCTTCTCCCTTCAAAAACCCATATGATGTTTATTTCTCTTACCTTTTTTTCCTACAGTAAACCTAATCCTATAGATGCAAGAAGGCCTGTATACACAGAACAATCCCTGCAGTCAGAAATGGAGCCTCTCTTCTATTAAGTGACAGAGAAACTGAGTCACAAAATAGCCTAGGAGTAGAATGATGGTTGCTAGAGGATACAAGGAGAGGGCAATGTGGAGTTGGTGTTCAATGGAGATAAACCTGCAGTTTTGGAAGATGAACAGATGAAAGCTGTGGTTTTGGAGATGGATGGTGTGATGTTGCCTAAGAATGCAAATGTATTTAGTGCCACTAAACTGTACACTTAAATGCTAAAGCTGGTAAATTTTATGTTATGTATATTTTATCACGGTAAAAAAAAGTCCAAAGTAAATGCATGCTAAAGATTCTGGAATGTCATTGTAAAACCAAGGTAGAATATGCATGGCCTCAGGAATAACTTAAACAGAGACTCAGAAAACATTGAGATCTCCTTTTCAAAATGGGAGGAAAAGTGCCCAAGCTTTATTTTTTACAGCTTCAACCATCAGATTCAAGTCCAAAAATCTAGGGAAAAAACTCACTGACCCATGTTGGGTCAGGTACAGTCTCCCATATCAATCAACTATGCACAAAATGTCCCCATGCCGCCAGGACTGTGCGGTGTGTGGCGGCCAATCTTGGTAAGTACTCCATATGCATTTGAAAACAACATGGACTTTGCTGCTGTTTGGTGCAGTATTCTACATATGCTAAGGAAGCTAAGTTTGTTAATTGTGTTATTCAAATCTTCTATATCCTTATTGGTATTTTTGTCTGCTTGTTCTATCCATTACTAAGAGTATCGTATTAAAATCTCATACCAAGATTGCGTATTTTCCCTTTTTGTCTTGCCAGTTTTTATTGTACATATTTTGTGGCTATGTTGTTATAAGTATGTAATTTTACTACATCTTCCCAATGAATTGATCTTTCATGATTATGAAATCTTTCTCTTTATCTCTAATAATACTTTTTGCCTCAGGGTGTTCTTTTTCTATTACATAGCTATATCAGCTTTCTTTTGGTGTTTGCATGCATTTCTTTCTGTACTTTCATTCTTAACCTTTCTATATATTTATAGTTAAGCTATGTCCTTTGTTGCTTTTAACTAGGCTGAGAATTTTGTTTTTAATGTAGTCATTTAGATTTAATGGAATTAGTAATATATTTGTATCTAAACCTACTTCCTTCGTTTTGCTTTTTGTTTGTCCCATCAAGTCTATGTTTTCCTTCCTCTCCTTGTTTTTTTTTTTTTTTGCTTTCTTTTGGATTAACTATTTTTTATTATTTCATTTCACCATTAGACTGGTTTTTACTACTCTTTTGGTGGTTATCCAAAATGTCAGTAATGCAGAGGCTAAGAAACCCTGACTAGCCTTTTGTTTTCTCTAAACTGGTGGTGAAATCTAGAGGTTTGATTGGATTCAGTTCATTTTTTGGGGGAGGACAGAGGTCTTCACAGATGGATCTGTATTGTACACTGTATTGTATGAGAAGGCAATCATGTCCCATGCATAGATGCACAGATTGATGAGTGGCCTTGGATGTTTCAGTCAGATCCATCTATTACAAAGGTCTCCATTAGGCTTTCACCTAATTGTGTTAGCATCCATTGGTGATGGCTACCCAGACTCATTATTTCATTAAGGGTTGCAAGATGGTGACTCCTCTATCACTTATTCTCCTATTAGCTGCAATTCTTAAGAAGAGCATTGGCTTGTTAACTACTTACAGTCCACACAGGAAAGGTAGGATAAATGCATGATTGATGAAGCAGGAAAAGAGTGTTACTATGCAATATTTCACCAAATACTTGGTTTTAAATTAATCTATGAGGCCTGTTGGAGGAAACAGACGTCTAGGGGGCAGCAGAGACCACCAGCTGCTGAAGCCATCACTGATCCCTCTGACACGCATTACCACTGAGTGTTGTCGCTGTGCAGTGTAATTTCAGCTGTCTAGAATGCCAGCTGCTCTCAGAGGCCATATTCCCTTGCTCCTGCAGTGAGGAGCTGGGGTTGTCTCTGGTGCCTCCTGGTCCTTGTCATCTGCTGCTGGAAGGTGAAGGAGTGTCTCACCTGGGACCTGCAGAGGAACCCAGCAGTCCAGTGTTGGGGGTAAGGGGCAGATGTGGAGGGGAGAGGGGACTCTGTCTGTGACAAGAATGCAGACTCCACCAGTTCACCTCCCTGGGTGCATTCTTTAAACAGTGTCAATATGGTATCTTGGATAAACGTGTAGGTTTTTAGCTAACACACTTGGGTTCCAGTTCTACTCCTGCTACTGAGAAACTGGATGAAACTCAGCCTTCTCACCAGTAGAATGTGGCTGATGATAGTTGCTACTGCACGGCATTGTTGCAGAAGCAGGAGATGGTGGGTGTAAAGGGGTCGGCCGGGGACCTGATGAGCAGGTGTGTGTGTGCACCTGTGTGGTGTCGGAACAGGGAGCCCCTCACTGTTCCCTGGTGAGGCTTGGCCCAGCTCCCAAGCTGATGGCTGTGTTCAATGCCCAGCAGCCTTTCGCCTCCAGAGAACATAGCTGGACAGGGTGCACAGGAGGGCTGGGCTCCAGGCTCCCATGCCCTCTGTGACAGATGAGCAAAGGAAGACCTTGAGTGACTTCTCCAGGTCACTCAAGAATGTGGCAGAGTAGAGGCTGGAATCTAGATTTGCAGACTCTCAGTCTTGAGCTTGTATTGGCTGCATCGAAGTTATTATTTTCTCTGGATACTCTTAGTGCTTCTCAAAATCCTTAGGTTGTTTTGGTTTAAGTTGTAGTCACAGACATTTTCAGAGACTCACACATGAAATGAGCCCTCAGTATACATGTGTACTTTAATTCATACAATTATACTCATCCGGGGCTTAACTATACTCTATCTCTTACCAGCCCAAGAATGTGAAATACAAAGTGCAGCCTACACCCTAACTGCAAGGGAGAGTGACTGAGGGGCTGTGGATACCACCTTCCTAGCTGATTTCCCCGCCAGGCCTGCTGTGGGAACAGGCTTGTTAGATCTGAGGCACCCTGGACAGGATTCTTAACTCATAAATATCTCCCTCTCTACCTGCTGTGGAGATTTCTTTTTTTACTGTCCATGTTCAAAATTGGATTAATTGTAATCCTTGATTCATAATACCCTCATTATTATTAGTCAACACAAGGCTTTATTTATTTATTTATTTATTAGACAGAGTCTCACTCTATCACCAGGCTGGAGTGCAGTGGTGCGGTTCACTGCAACCTCCGCCTCCCAGATTCAAGCAATTCTCCCGCCTCAGCCTCCCAAGTAGCTGGGATTACAGGCACGTGCCACCACATCTGGCTAATTTTGTATTTTGAGTAGAGATGGGCTTTCACCATGTTAGCCAGGATAGTCTTGATCTCTTGACCTCATGATCCGCCCGCCTCAGCCTCCCAAAATACGGGGATTACAGGCGTAAGCCACCGTGCCTGGCCAACACATGGCTTTCTTTAATTTCTTTAAGTTATTATTAGTAGTATGACGAACTGGGCGCAGTAGCTCGTGCCTGTAGTTCCAGCTCTCTGGGAGGTCAAGGTGGGAGGATCGCTTGAGCCCAGGAGTTTGAGATCAGCTTGGGCAACATAGGGAGAGCCCCATCTCTACAAAAAATACAAAAAATTAGCCAGGCACGGTGGTGTGTGCCTATGGTCCCAGCTATGTAGGAGGCTGAAATGGGAGGATCAGTTGAGCTCAAGAGTTCAAGGCTGCGGTGAGCCACGATCACACTGCTGCACTCCAGCCTAGGCAACTCTGTGAGACTGTCTCAAAAACAAAACAAAAAGTCTGATGAATTCCTATGTATCCACCACCCCACCCGAGAACTAAAAAATTACCTAAAACTAACATTTCTCTGTATACTCCTCCCTCACTACGTTTCCTACTCTTCAGGGTGAAAGAGACCACTATTCTGTTCTTTTTGTATGTATTTTCTTTTTTTCATGAGTTTTACTTCATATATTTGTATGCATATGTCATATTTTCCACATTCAAAATTTCTCCACTAAACAGGGAAAAGAGAAAGACCCTTTATGTGGAGAAGAGCTAATATGTACTCCTTGAAAATAGAGCCTGGCAGCTTCCTATATATAATTCTTATTAAAAATATTAAAAATTGGCCGAGTGCAGCGGTTCACGCCTATGCTCCCAGCACTTTGGGAGGCTGAGGCAAGTGGATCACTTCAGGTCAGGAGTTTGAGATCAGTCTGGCCAACCTGGTGAACCCCCACAATCTCTACTAAAAATACAAAACTTAGGCAGGCGTGGTGGCGGGCGCCCTGTAATCCCAGTTACTTGGGAGGATGAGACAGGAGAATCACTTGAATCTGCAAGGTGGAGGATGCAGTGAGCCAGGATAGCACCACTGCACTCTAGCCTGGGTGACTGAGTGAGACTCCATCTCAAAAAAAAAAAAAAAAAAAGTTAAAAATTCCTCTTCCAAAAAAAAAAAAAAAAACTTTGAATGAAATGAATAGTCCAAGAAAACATGTCATGTTGATGTTGCAGCATGTTGCCAAGCACCCCAGGGACATATGTCCCCAGTTAGAGAGCCACTTCTGGCAAGGTATCTCTGATAGACTGAGAGAAGTACAGCCCTCTGGCCAAGGAAGTCAGGGGCTGGCTGCTGGGGGTGCAAGCACACCAGAGCTTGTGAGTTTGCAAACATACAGGGCTTCAAGGGGCATGGGCACTGATGTCATGTGCCACAGGAACCAGCCCCTTAGCTTGGTCAGTGACATGAGACCTGTGTGATCTGGCTTAAGAAGGTACCAGGGCCAATTAGATATTTCTCTTTTGGCAATTTAGACAGAAACACAAAGGAGTTATTTGCTAGTAGGTTGTGAGAGCTGTATTAGGCAAGTCACAAGAGGGTTGGAACTGGAGAGGATAGGCCATGGGGAAGTCCAAGTTGCACTGGAGCAAAAACAGTGAGTAATCAGCTGGATGCGGTGGCTCACGCCTGTAATCCCAGCACTTTGGAAGCCAGGTGGGCAGATCACTTGAGGTCAGGAGTTCGAGACCAGCCTCACTAACATTGTGAAACGTTGTCTCTACCAAAAATACAAAAATTAACTGGGCGTGGTGGTGGGTGCCTATAATCCCAGTTACTTGGGAGGCTGAGGCAGGAGAATCACATGAACCCTGGAGGTGGAGGTTGCAGTGAGCTGAGATCATGCCACTGCACTCCAGCCTGGGCGACAGAGTGAGATTTCAATTCAAAACAAACAAACAAAAAACAGTGAGTAGTCCAACGAGGCCAGTGGACAGCAGGACTGAATTAGACGGGTGACCAGAGCCGAAGCTTGCTAATGGGGGTGCAGCAGCGTAAGGACCCACCGTTTTGATGCTGAGGCTGCTGGAGCCATGTGCAGCCAACATTCAGCAGAATTCACTTGCTGATTTTGGGAGGCCTGGCACCATCAAGGCTCTGGTTCTTAGATTTCTTGCTCTCACATATTCATAACCTTACTTAATCCAACTTTCCATCTGCCCTATGCCTGACCTGCACCTGTACAGCTTAGTGTGACTGGAGTAAAGCACACAATCAAGGTGTGGTAGTTTTAAAAAATGCCCATAAATGATTTGGTATTCCTTACTTTAAGAGGTGGAGGTTAATTCCTCTTTTGAGAGTGGGCTGGACATAGCAATTTGCTTCTAATGAATAGAATAAACCTGAAGTGAGTAGACAACTTCAGAGACTAGATTGTAAAAAGCAGTTCCCTCTCTGATTTTTGTATCACTTACTTGTTGTGGAGGAAGTCAGCTGCTGTATCATGATGACATTGAAACAGCCTAAGGAGAGATCTACATAATGAAGAACTGAGGCCTCCCGCCCTTGGCCATGCGAGTGAGCCATCCTGATAGGAGATCCTCCCACCACAGCTGAGCCATCAGTTGACTATAGCTTCAGTCAGTATCTCATGAAAGTCTTGGAGGTCAGAACCACACAGCTAAATTCCCAAATTCCCTAGGCACTGAAATTGTAAGATAATAGATATTTGATGTTCTAAACCACTGAATTTGGGAAAATTTGTCATCTGCAAAAAATAAATAATATATGTGTTGATCTGTCTTACATTAAATTAATAGTCACTAACTCAACTGGCCCTTAATGCTACCTGGCAGCACCATGTCTTATCCATTTTTCAATATCACTTATTTTATTTTATTTAAAAAATTTTTTTTTTGAGGCAATGTTTCTTGCTTGTTTTCCAGGCTGGAGTGCAGTGGCATGATCAGCTCACTGCAACCTTCACCTCTTAGGTTCAAGTGATTCTCCTGCCTCAGCCTCCCAAGTAGCTGGGATTACAGGCATGCACTATACCTCCTGGCTAATTTTGTGTTTTTAGTAGAGATGGGGTTTCACCATGTTGGTCAGGCTGATCTCAAATTCTTGACCTCAGGTGATCCACCCCCCTTGGCCTCCCAAAGTGCTAGGATTACAGACATGAGCCACCGTGCCCAGCCAGATCACTTACTTTATACCTCCTCTCTCTCTCTCAAACCTCTAACACCTCTGCCCCATTCTCACTCTCAGCTAAAGCCCTTCACTCCCATTTCCATGAGAAAGGTCAAAGTGCTGAAAATAGAACTTCCCAAGGTCCCACTGTGACACCTATCCTCACACTGTATCTGCCATCTCCCCTGTGACAAGGGATGAACTATCTGTGCTCTTAGCTATGGCCAACCTCTCCCCTTGGGCTCTAGGTTTGATTTCCTCTTGGCCACTCAAAGACATCCCTCCTGAAATTCTTCCCCCTCTCTATTTCTAGGCGGAAAGAGCATCGACCCATGCCCAATTAGCTACTTACAGGTCAACTAAGAAGAGGACTGAGAGTTAACCATTGGATTGACCAACATCAAGACCACCTGGATATTGGCCAATGATTTTAACCTGAACATCTGCCTAGAGTGATGGTAAGAGAGAAAGGCAGGACAGAAATGAAGAGACAGTGAGAATACATACTACTTTCATGAAATTTTGTTGTAAAAAGAAAGGAAGAGGCCAGGCGTGGTGGCTCATGCCTGTAATCCTAGCCTGGCCAACATGGCAAAAACTCACCTCTACTAAAATTACAAAAATTAGCCAGGCATGGTGGCGTGAACCTATAATCCCAGCTACTCAGGAGGCTGAGGCAGGAGAATCACTGGAACCCCGGGGGCAGAGGCTGCAGTGAGCTGAGATCGTGCCACTGCATTCTAGCCTGGGTGATAGAGACTCCGTCTCAAGAAAAAAAAAAAAAAAAAAAAAAAAAGAAAGGAAGGAACAGGACAGGGGCATGGAGTCAAGAAAGATTAAACATTTTTTTTAAGGCAAGGGAAACTATAGCAAACTTGTATGGGAAAGAAAACGATCCAGTAGAGAAGGAGAAAACTGACAATGCAGGTGCATCTGTGGCCACTTGGCAGCAGGAACTGAGGGTGGGGAAGCGTGTGGTATAGTGACATGCCCAGCAAGAACAATCTCAAAGTACACTCGTAAGTCCCCATATTGCATATAGATCTCTGTGAAGGGTTGCATGATGAACTTGAGATAGACACAGTTCCTACCTTTATGGCCTTGTTTTCTAAGACTAGGTCAGAGGACTCTCCACTTTTATGCCATCTCTTTTCTATTATATTTATTTATTTATTTGAGACAGGGTCTCACTCTGTCACCTAGGCTGGAGTGCAGTGTCTATTTATGGGCATGATCATAGCTCACAGCAGTCTTGACCTCCTGGGCTCAAGCAATCCTCCCAACTCAGCCTCCTGAGTAGCTGGGACTACAGGTGTGTACCACGGCACCCAGTGAATTTCTTATTTTTTGTAGAGACAGCAGTTTTGCCATGTTGCCCTGGCTGGTCCTGAACTCGTGGGCTGAAGCTATCATCCCACCTTAGCCTCCCAAAGTGCTGGGATTATAGGCATGAGCCCCTGCACTCAGCCTGTCTCTTTTCTAGCCAGTAGTTTTCTTTCAGAGGAAATCAAAATGTCTCCCTATTTACACTAAATATAAGTCCTGAACTGTTTCAGCTTCTGGGGTAGGTGAGGTGAGGGTCTCTGTCAAATGCCAGTATTCAGAGGCATATAAGAAGTATTCACTGTTTTCCTCTATTCACAACAGATTTCGCTTCTGACACCAGATATGTGGGTTTTTCCCCCTCACCGAACAATTTTCCAACATCAGCTGGGTGTCCTACAAGTTAACTCGATTCTGACACTAATTGCCTGGAGTTACAACAAGTTAATGGCTCAGTCCTACAAGATCACCCCCACTTCAGAGTCCAGTCATAAGTGGTGGGTCCCCAGGTCACTCAAAACTTCTGTCTGACTTGGTTACAAATTGGTGGTTCCCACAACCTCCTCTTCATGTTCACTTATTTGCTAGAATAGTTCACAGAGAGCAAAAAGAAAAGTTACTAAGTTATGTGTTTATCATAACACGATGCAACTCAGGAACAGCCAGATGGGAGAGATACATAGGCATAGGGCAATGACATGATTTGGCTGTGTCACCACTCAGATGTCATCTTGAATTGTGGCTCCCACAATTCCCACATGTTGTGGGAGGTAATTTAATCATAAGTGCTGGTATTTCCCATGCTGTTTTCTTAATAGTGAATAAGTCTTATGAGATCTGGTGGTTTTATAACAAGGAGTTCCCCTGCACATGTCCTATTCTTGCCTGCCACCATGTAAGATGTTCCTTGCTCTTTGCCATGATTGTGAGGCCTCCCCAACCATGTAGAACTGTGAGTCCATTAAACCTCTTTCCTTTAGAAATTATGCAGTCTCGGGTATGCCTTTATTAGTAGCATGAGAACAGACTAATACAGGCAAGGTATGGGGAAAGGGGTGCAGAGCTTCCATGCCCTCTCTGGGCACACTACCCTCCCAGCGCCTCCATGAGTTCAGCAACCTGGAAGCTCTCTGAATTCTGTAGCTCAGGGATTTTTTTTTTTTTTTTTTTTTTTACCTGTGACCTTGCCCTCTCTCTCTCTCTCTCTCTCTCTCTCTCTCTCTCTCTCTCTCTCTCTCTCTCTCTCTCTCTCTCTGTGTGTGTGTGTGTGTAGATTTCTTTCTTTCTTTTTAAAAACTTTTATTTTAGGTTCGGGGGTACATGTGCAAGTGCTATGGCTTGGAGTTGTGTCCTCACCCAAATCTCATGTTGAACTGGAATTGCCAGTGTTGCAGGAGGGGCCTGGTGGGAGGTGACTGGATCATAGGAACAGTTTAATGGTTTAGCACCATCCCTCTAGTGCTGTTTTAAAAGTGTGTAGCACTCCCCCTTCCTCTTGCTCCCACTATGTAAGATGTGCTTGCTTCCCCTTTGCCTTCTACTGTGATTGTAAGTTTCCTGAGGCCTTGACAGAAGCAGAAGCCTATACAGCCTGCAGAACTGTGAGCCAATGAAACATCTTTTCTTTATAAATTATCCAGTTTCAGATACTTCTTTATAGCAGTGTGAGAATGGACTAATAAAAAAAAATTGGTACCAGAGAAGTGGGGCATTGCTATAAAGATACTTGAAAATGTGGAAGTGACTGAAACTGGGCAATGGGCAGAGGTTGGAAGAGTTTGGAGGGCTCAGAAGAAGAAAGGAAGATGAGGGAAAGTTTGGAGCTTCCTAGAAACTTGTTGAATTGTTGTGACCAAAATGCTGATAGTGATATGGACAATGAAGTCCAGGCTGAGGAGGTCTCAGATGGAGACCTCTCAGATGGAACTTATTGGAAACTGGGGTAAGGTCACTCTTGCTATGTGTTAGCAAAGAGACTGGCAGCATCATGCCCCTGCTCTAGACATCTGTGGAACTTGAGAGAGATAATTTAGGGTATCTGGCAGGAGAAATTTCTAAACAGCAAAACATTCAAGATGTGACTTGGCTGCTTGTAAAAACCTACAGTCATATGCCTAAGGAAATAAATATCTAAAACTAGAACTTTTATTTAAAAGAGAAGCAGAGCATAAAAGTTTGGAAAATTTGCAGCCTGGCCATGTGATAGAAAAAAAAATTTCAGAAGAGGAATTCAAGCCAGCTGCAGAAATTTGCATCAGTAAAGAGGAACTGAACGTTAATAGCAGAGACAATGGGGAAAATGCCTGGAAGGCATTTCAGCAAACTTCATGGCAGCCTCTCCCTTCATAGGCTCAGAGGCCTAGGAGGGAAGAATGGTTTTGTGGTCTGGACCCAGAGCCCCACTTCCCTGCACAACCTTGGGACAGTGCTTCCTGTGTCCTGGTGGCTCAAGCTCCAGATACACCTCAGGCAGCTGCTCCAGAGGGTGCAAGCTGCAAGCATTGGTGGCCTCCACATGGCATTAAGCCTGTGGGTGTGCAGAGGGTAAGAGTTAAGGCTTGGGAGCCTCTGCCTAGATTTCAGAAGATGTATGGAAATAGCTGGATGTCTAGGCAGAAGTCTGCTTCAGGAGTGGAGCCCTCATGGAAACCTCTACTAGGGTAGTGCAGAGGGGAAATGTGGAGTTGAAACCCCCATGCAGAGTCTCCAGTGCGGCACTGCCTAGTGGAGCTGTGAGAAGAGGACCAGCATCCTTCAGACCCCAGAATGGTAGATCCACCAACAGCTTGCAGTGTGCACCTGGAAAAGCCACGGGCACTCAATGCCCTTGAGAACAGCCATGGAAGCTGAGCCCTGCAGAGCCACAGGGACAGAGCTGCCTAAGGCCTTGGGAGCCTTAGGCCTTGTATCAGCATGGCCTGGATGTGAAACATAGAGTCAAAGGAGATTATTTCAGAGCTTTAAGATTCAATGACTGCCCTGCTGAGTTTCGGACCTGCATGGGGCCTATAGTTCCTTTGTTTTGGCCAGTTTCTCCCCTCTGGAAAGGAAGTATTTATCCAATGCCTATACCCCTATTGTATCTTGGAAGTAACTAACTTGTTTTTGATTTTACAGGCTTGTAGGGGTAAGGGACTTGCCTTATCTCAGATGAGACTTTGGACTGGACTTTTGAGTTAATGCTGAAATGAGTTAAAACTTGGGGAACTGTTGAGATGGGATAATTGTATTTTGCAATGTGAGAAGGACACAAAATTTGGGATAGGCCAGAGACAGAATATGGTTTGGATTTGTGTCTTCGCCAAAATCTCATGTCAATTTGTAATCCCCAATGTTGGAGAAGGGGCCTGGTGGGAGGTGATCAGATCATGGGGTGGTTTAATAGCACCACCCCCCTAGTGCTATCTTAAAAGTGTGTAGTACCTCCTCTCCACTTCCTCCTTCTCCCACTATGTAAGATGTGCTTGCTTCTCCTTTGTTTTCACCATGATTGTAAGTTTTCTGAGGCCTCCTCAGAAGCAGAAGCCTCTATAGCCTGCAGAACCATAAGCCAATTAAACAACTTTTCTTTATAAATTACTCAGTTTTAAGTATTTCTTTATAGCAATGTGAGAATGGACTAATACAGCAGGTTTGTTATATAGCTAAGCTCCTGTCATGGGGGTTTGTTGTACAGATTATTTCATCACCCAAGTACTAAGCCTAGTACTAAGTAGTTATTTTTTTTGTTCCTCTCCCTACTCCCACCCTCTACCTGCATGTAGGCCCCAGTGTCTGTTGTTCCCTTCTTTGTGTTCATGAGTTCTCATCACTTAGCTCCCACTTACAAGTGAGAACATGTGATATTTGGTATTCTTGCATTAGTTTGCTAAGGACAATAGCCTCTAGCTCCATCCAAGTTTTGGTAAAAGACATAATCTTGTTCTTTTTTATGGTTGCATAGTATTTCAGGGTGTATATGCACCACCACATTTTCTTTCTCCAACCTGTCATTGATGGGCATTTTGGTTGATTCCATGTTTTTGCTATTGTGAAAAGTGCTGCAAGAAACATTTGCATGCATGTATCTTTATGGCAGAATGATTTATATTCTTCTGGGTATATACCCAGTAATGAGATTACTGGATCAAATGATAGTTCTGTTTTTAGTTCTTTGTCACTCAGGGATTTTTATCTCATAGGCATGATGGATTATCAACCTAGTCACCAGCTCCTCTCCCCTGCCTGGAGGATGGGGAGTGGGGCTGAAAGTTTCAAGCTCTTTCTTTCCTTCTTTCCTTCTTTTTTCCCTCTTTCTTTCTTTCTTTCTTTCTTTCTTTCTTTCTTTCTTTCTTTCTTTCTTCTTTCTTCTTTCTTTCTTTCTTTCTTTCTTTCTTTCTTTCTTTCTTTCCTTCTCTCTCTCTCTCTCTCTCTTTCTTTCTTTCTTTTTCTCCTTTTTCTTTTCTTTCTTTTCTTTTGTTTCTGAGACAGGGTGTTTCTCTGTTGCCTAGGCTGGAGTACAGTGGCATGAACATGGCCCACTACAACCTCAATCGCCTGGGCCCAAGAGATCCTCTTGCCTTGGTTTCCTGAGTAGCTGGGACTACAGGTGTGTACCACTATGTCCAGCTAGTTTATTATTTTTTATTTTTAGTACAGATGTCATCTCACTATGTTGCCCAGGCTGGCCCTGAACTCCTGGGCTGAAGTGATCCTTTTACCTTGGCCTCTCAAAGTTCTGGGATTACAGTTGTGAGGCACCTTGCTTGGCTTTTTCTAAGCTTTTAATCATGGCTTGTTCTTTCTGGTGACTAGCTCGCATTCAAGAGCCCACCAAGAGTCACCTTATTAGAACAAAAGACTCTTCTATTCCCAGGAAATTCCAGGGATTTAGGAGATCTGTGTCAGGAACTGGAGTCAAAGACCAAATATTACAACAAAAGATGCTCCTATCACATTTATCAGCCAGGAAATTACAAAGATTTTAGAAGCTTTGTGCCAGGAACTGAGGACAAAGACCAAAATACATATTTCTTATTATATAATAGGATCACAAGAAGTATCCTGGCTGTGTCTTCCCTTCCTCCACACTCATCCTCAGTTTCTGGGACTCACAGAGGAGGGAAACTTGGGAACTCCTCTCCCTACCTGCCCAGCCCCAGTGCCACTACCTGAATTAAGCCATCATTGATTCTTGCTTGTTTCACAGCAACTGTACCCTAACTATAGAGAAGAAGTCCACACCCATTTAGGATGGCATTCAAGGCCCCCAGTGTTTTTCCTCTTGTTGTTTGCCTCCTGCCTCACTCCAGGAGTGAGTGATCTAGAAAAATCTCATTCTAGATAATTAATATTCTCTTGGTACTGTGTGCAGAGCTGTTCCTTATTGCCATTTTCTTACTGTTCCCCTTGCCTCCAATGCCCTTTTTACACAGCCTTCTTTCAAAATCCTCATCATCCTTCAAGCACCTTATGCTACAGATCTAACTGGAAGGCCACCTCCTCCATGAAGCCTTCCTTATCACTCACCATCCTCAGAATCAACCACTCTTTCTTTGAGCACTGCCCGGTCTTTCCATTGCATGGAAGTTCTTTGTGGGCAGGCATAGTGTCTATTTGTCTTTCGGTTCTTTCTTTTCTTTTCTTTTCTTTTCTTTTTTATTTTTCTTGAGACACGGTCTTGCTGTGTCACCCAGGTTGCAGTGCAGTGGCACGATCTCAGCTCTCTGAAACTTCCACCTCCCAAGTTCAAGTGATTCTCCTGCCTCAGCCTCTTGAGTAGCTGGTATTACAGGCGCCTGCCACCATGCCTGGCTAATTTTTTGAATTTTTTGTAGAGATGGGGTATCACCATGTTGCTCAGGCTGGTCTGGAACTCCTGGGCTCAAGTCATCTGCCTGCTTTGGCCTCCCAAAGTGCTGGGATTACAGGCCTAAGCAAATGCATCTGGCCTCTATTTGTCCTTTTATCTTCCTGCCAGCATTGACCCCTGCCCAGTGGAGTGTTGGCACAGAGATGGCTTGCAGATGGAGGGCTGAGTGAATCACTGGATTTCTTCCTTTTAGGCATCACGTCTCACAGCCTACTGCCCAGATCGGGTCTCGCTGTTGGTATGTGTTGGTAGTGTGCCTTAAAAAGAGCATGGGATTTAAAATCAGAAGACTTGGGCTCAAGTTTGCTACTTGAGTGACCTTGGGTAGCCTGACAATATGATCTTTCTTACAGACTTATCATGAATCTCTAGACAGCCATGGCAGGAAAGTGCTATGTAGACCTTGCATTCTATTCAAATGTGAGTTTTTGCAGCATTACTTAGTCATACCAGGTCAACAGGATCTGTAGGCCTCTAGGGGACAGTCTCAGCTGGCCTTCCAACTAGGTTTGACTGAGCTCTTTCCTGCCAGGATGAAGGCCTGAGGTGTGACCCCTAAGATGCCATGAGCGATCCTGCAGACCTGGAGAGAGAATGAGCCTGCACACCTCAACTCATCCAGACTTCTGGTTAGGTAGGGTTCACTCTTACAGCTCTATGCATGTGCCAGGCACTTGATATCCTGGGCAGATGGGAAGTCAATCTTTTCCTTAGAGACCACCTACCAATGCTTGAATCATAGCCAGCCTTCCCCTCTGCAATGTCTTTTTTTCTTCTTTTCAATTTTAAAATTGAGATATAACTCACATAACATAAACATCACCAAAGTGCACATTTAAAGTGTGATATTTATTTATTTATTTGAGACAGGTCTCACTTGTTCATCCAAATTGGAGTACAGTGGTGCAATCCTAGCTCACGGCAGCCTCAACCTCCTGGGCTCAAGTGATGCTCCCAGCTCAGCCTGACAAAGTGCTGGGATTATGGTTGTAAGCCACTGCCTGGTCTAAAGTGTGATTTTCAGTTGTGCAACCATCACCACCATCTCATTCCATAATAGTTTCATCATCCCAAAAAGAAACCTTGTAACTATTAGCAGTCAGCCCCACTTCCCAATCCCTGGCAACCACTACTCTACTTTCTTTCTCTATGGCTTTGCAATTCTAGGCATTTCATAAAACTGGAATCATACAATGTATGGCCTTTTGTCATTAGCTTCTTTTACTTTGCATGTCTTTAAGGTCCATCTATGTTGTAGCATGTAACAGTATTTCACTCCTTTTATTGACTCCTTTTATGATTGAATCATATTCCATCATATGCATATAACACATTTTGTTTATCCATTTGTCCATTGATGGGCATTTAGGTTGTTTCCACTTTTTGGCTATTATGAATAATGCTCCTATGGGCATTTATGTGCACGTTTTTATGTAGACATATGTTTTCAATTCTCTTTCAATCCTTGAAGTAGGATATTACTCAGAGTTACTGTGTAATTCTTTGTTTAGCACTTTGAGGAACTGCTGGACTGCTTTCCAAAACAGCTGCACCATTTTACATTCCCACCAGCAACGTATGAGAGCTCTGTAATCCTCTTGACACAGGATTCAACCTCTGCTTGCCTTAGCATTCTGAAATTGTCAGGCCCAAGAGAGAGAATTCTGCAGTTAGCTTTCACCCATCTTTTTCCTGAAGTTATAGTTATGCAAGACAACAAGCTTTGCCAACTTTAATCATCTGAAAAGAACACTTGGACCCCTGGGTGCAACAAGGGTGATTTGTCTTCCTTTCTAAGGGGACAATACAGCCTTGATCCTTTTGACTGAGAGGAGCCATGTATGGATACAGCTCAGCATCCCCACTTGGCTGGTGTGCACAGAGAAGAGGCAGCACTCACCCGGGCTGTTTGCCGAGAAGTCTTATTAAGGAGATGCTGCCAGGCGTGTGTTAGGTGTGTCTGCACACCCTCATCAGCCTTTAGTGGATCCTCAGGCTGCTTGGCAAGGAGCTGGCACTGGCTCCTGTGGTGCCTGGTGTGTGAGACTGGAGAGAGATCTGTCCAGATGGACAGAGACAATGGCTACAGGCTACTTCCTCCTGGGTACCTGACTGGAGAACACGTAGACATTTGCTGTCTGCTCACAAGGCACTGGGGAGCAGAGACTTCTCAACTCCACTTGTTGTTTTTTTGTGCCTGGGTACACTAGGGCTCTATTTGCAGTGGCTCAGACCTGCCAGCCTCAATGAGGAAGGGTTTGTTTGTGCAGGATCTGGATGTGGGTGCGAGGTAATTCAGGCAGGTGGGGTGGGAAGGAGATTGCTAACCCCAAAAGAGCTCCTTTGTGCAGAAGAAAAATTACCAACTGTGCTTATTCTGAGACTGGGTGGAGGAAGGGCTTGCTCATTTTAGTCAGTCTAAGGGGAATGTTTCTGGGAGGTGCAGGGGAGAAAGAGGCAAGAAAAACAATCCCATAGGATACTTGTTAATGAACTAATGACTCTGTCGGAAGGTGTCAAGTTCATTATACCCGGTGCACATTTATCCACAGCACATCTCATAACTATAGGTGTTCATTCATGCAACAAATATTTATTGAGTTCTTACTGTGTTCCAGGAGCTTTCTAGGGTTCAGGAATACAACAATGAGTAAAACTAACAGGGGTAATTACCCTCTTGAAGATCAAAGCCTTGTGGGGTGGAGAGACATTAATTAAATGATTGCAGGAATTGGTGTGGGGCAGGATCTTGCAGGTTGCTATGAGAGCGTATAAGAGGGGAAATGGCTTAGTATGAGTGTGGAGTTGTCCAGAAAACCTCTCCTGGGGCACCGAGGTCTACTGGATGAAGAGGGCTGGGGTGGGGAGAAGAACATTTCAGGTAGAGGACACAGCAGATGTCAAGCCCTGAAGCGGTACAGAACACAACATTCCAGGAATGGAAAGAAAGCCAGGAGGGGAGAATGGAGCAGGAGGAAAGTTGGGCAGGGCCAGCTGCTCGAGGTCTAGTGGGCTGTGCAAAAGCCCCCTTGCTCTTCTCCCAGGAGCAGTGGGCAGCCATTGGGGGTTTTAAGCTTGGCAGTGACACAGCCAAGATTTGCAATGACCATTCTGTATTGACTGAATGGAGTTGTGGTTCTGGTTTTTGGGGTGGTTGGGGCCACCCAAGTGAGACAGGGTCAACTGTGTGGGCTGGTGAAAATGTAACTGTGAACACGGGATGAGCTTAATAGTGGGCAGATGTGGAATCAAGGGGAATGTGATGTTGAGGGAAGGAAGACAGGGTCCCCAAGGGGCCGTGGACCATAGTTTTCTGAGGCTAGTTTTAGCCTCTGAAGGCCATTTTGGCCTTGAATTTCTTTTCTTTCTTTCTTTTTCTTTTTTTTTCTTTCTTTCTTTCTTCTTTCGTCGGGAGGGTCGGGGCGGAGGGAGGGAGGGAGGGAGGAGGAGGAGGGAGGGAGGGGGGAGGGGGGAGGGGGGGGAGGAGGGGGGCGGGAGGGGTTGGGAGGCGGGAGGGGGGGTTCGGATGTAGGGTAGGAGTGGACGCCTTCTTGAGGTCTGTCAGTAGCCCTTTTTCTTCCTCATTCCTTCCTCCTTCCTTCCTTCCTCCTTTCCTTCCTTCCTTCTTCTTCCTTCCTTCCTTCCTTCCTTCCTTCCTTCCTTCTTTCTTTCCTTCTTTTTCAGACAGGGTTTCATCACTTTGTCACCCAGGCTGGTGTGGGTGACTCACTACAGCCTTGACCTGACCTCCTGGGCTCAAGCAATCCTCCTACCTCAGCTTCTTGAGTAACTGGGACTACAGGCATGCACCACCATACCCAGCTAATTTTTTCATTTTTTTTTTTTAGGAGACTGGGTCTTGTTATGTTGCCCAGGTTGCTCTTGAACTCCTGGGCTCAAGCGATCCTCCTGCCCCTCCCAAAGTGCTGAGATTATAGACCTGAGCCACCATGCCTGGCCTGGCCTTGAATTTCTGATGAAACCTGGGAAACCACATGTTTTTCTGAACACCTGGGGAGCAACCCTTCTTTCTGCTTGCTCAGACCTACCCACCTAGCTAAGTGCTTAACACATGGACTGTCACTGGCTTAGAAGATCAGAGTTGGAGGCCTCAGAGGTCGGCTGGTCCAGAGCTTCTCAGTGGGCAGCCCTGGATCCTTGTATTAGCATCATCTCTGGGGTAATGGTTTGAAAACTACAGATTCCTGGGTCTTACTTCAGACCTCCTGAATTATAACTCTTTTTTTGGGGGGGGATGGGGGTGGAGGATTTGTGGTAGCACCTATTAAGGAATCAGCATTTTGAGCGAGTGCTCCGAGGGATTCTTCTGCACACGGTATTTGTTTCCTGCATCTTCTGTAACAAATAACCACAGATGTGGTGGCTCAGAACAACATACATGTATTCTCTCACCAGTCTGGAGGCCAGAAGTCCCAACGCTGTGAAGTCGACGTGTCGGCAGGCCCACACTCCTCCAGCGGCTCTAGGGGAGAATCCATTCTTGCCCCTTCCAGTTCCTGTGGCTGCTGGTGTTCCCTGGAGTGGGGCAGGATCTCACTAACCTCTGTCTGCCTCATCTCATCGCTTCTCCTTTTTGTCTATTGTCAAATCTTCCTCTGCCTTCCTCTTATGAGGACACTTGTGTATTTAGGGTCAGGATAATCTTCTCATCTCGAGATCCTTAACTTAGTCATAGCAGCAAAAACCCTTTTCCCAGATAAGGGACTATTTACAGGTTCTCAAGATGAGGACTTGGTATCTTTGGGGGACCATTTTCTAGTGTGCCACAAACACCGAAGTTCAAAAAGCATTGATGTGGTTGACATTCTTTGGGTAGACCAGATGTAGGAAACTGCAGCCCAGAGAGAAGTGACTAATCCAAGGTCATACAGCTTGTAACTCACTTCTGAGATTGGAATCAAGGCTCCTGATTCCAAGGCCTCTCTGGGAATCCTGGCTCCAAGGAATAGTGATACCTGACATTCACTGAATGTTACTTCCATACTGTTCTAAGCAGATGACATGTACTATCTTGTCACTCTTCCAAACAACCCTTTGAGGTAGGGTCTCCTATGATCTTCCAGTTTATACATAAAAAAGTTTAGGAGAAAAGAGGTTAAATAACTTGCTCAACATGACAGAGTGAATTACTGGGGGAGCCAGGATAGAAACCGAGGCAGTCAGAGGCCAAAGCCTTCACTCACAGGTGGAACCTCCTCCAGTAGGGCTTATTTCAAATCTGGCCTATGAATCACCACTCTCTGATATTTTTTGCTTTCCTAGGAAATATGGACCCAAACTTTTCTGGCAGGAAAGGAGGGCCCTGTAGTAACCACTTGCCTTCTTCCTGCTCAGAGCCATGCCTCCAATTCCTTGGTGAATGTTTGCTTCAAGCTGCACAATGAGCCTTCTTACTCAGTCAATGGGCTTGATGCAAGGCAAGCGGATCTTGCAAAGAGGTGTGTGGAGGGGATGCCGGGGTGGGGGTAAAGATGCTAATGGCCTGGGATGGGCCCTGGAAGGTTCCCATACCCCAAATTATTTGCAAAAGGCAGAAGAAGAAGGTGGGGCAGATTGGCCTGGACCTTGGGTACATATTTGTCCCTAACCATGACTCACTTCCTTCTGGAACAGGGCCTCAGGTGAAATGTTTGTCTGCTCCACCTCCCTTAGTGCCTTATAGCTCCCCTCCCAGTGGAGCAGGTGTCTGAGAGTACGGTGCGGCCTTGCCCTTCTGTCCACCCTACAGAGTCCACGGCCATGGCAGCCCAGGTGGCTGGTGTATCTAGGCAGCGGGCTGCCGCTCAAGGTCTTGGCTCCAACCAAAAGGCTTTGAAATACTTGGGCCAGGATTTCAAGACCCTGAGGCAACAGTGCTTGGACTCAGGGGTCCTGTTTAAGGACCCCGAATTCCCGGCATGTCCATCAGCTTTGGGCTACAAGGATCTTGGACCAGGCTCTCCACAAACTCAAGGCATCGTCTGGAAGCGGCCCACGGTAAGGAAGCGGGCTCGCTGTTGAGTGACATACAGGGTGGAGGGGCCTTACATCTGATCAGGAGGAACTGAGGGAGAAGTTGAGGCTGTGGATCCTAAGTGTCTGGATCTCACATTTCAGACCCTCCACCACCACCTTTTTTTTTTTTTTTTTTTTTTTTTTTTGAGACAGAGTCTTGCTTTGTTGCCCAGGCTGGAGTGCAATGGCATGATCTCAGCTCACCACAACCTCCACCTCTTGGGTTCAAGTGATTCTCCTGCTTCAGCCACCCGAGTAGCTGGGATTACAGGCATGTGCCACCATGTCTGGCTAATTTTGTATTTTTAGTAGAGATGGGGTTTCTCTATGTTGGTCAGGCTGGTCTCAAACTCCCGACCTCAGGTGATCCACCCACCTTGGCCTCCCAAAGTGCTGGGATAGCAGGTGTGAGCCACTGTGCCTGGACCCCCCCACCATCTTTTGAACTCTTTTTTTTTTTTTTTGAGACAGAGTCTCACTCTGTCACCCAGCTGGAGTGCAGTGGTGCGATCACAGCCCACTGCAGCCTCAACCTTCCTGGGCTTAGGTGATTTTCCTGCCTCAACCTCCCAAGTAGCTGGGATTACAGGCACGTGCCACCATACCCGGCTAATGTTTATATATTTTTGTAGAGACAGGGTTGTGCTGTGTTGCCCAGGGTGGTCTTGAACTCCTGGGCTTAAGCCATCTGCCCACTTTAGCCTCCCAAAGTGTTAGGATTACAGATGTGAGCCACCATAGCCGGCCTGAACTCTTGTTCAGAGGCAGTGAGGTATAGAGAGAAGAGCATGGATGAACTTTGAAACTAGGTAAGTTAGATCTGAATCCTAGCCCTGCCTGTGTTGTCTTGGGCAGGTAAACTCTGTGAGCTTTAGTTTTCTCATCTGTAAAATGGCATTTACTGGCACCTTATTTTTCGGGGTTGGTATGAGAATTAGAGATAAATCTCAGGGCATAGTGCCCAGAACATAATAGATGCAGAATACATAGTTGTTATTAATGCATATGGTCCCTGGACCAGTGCACAATGGAACAACTCAGTGCTGGATGCAGTCAGCCCGCTGGTAAATTGTGACAACGTTATTGCTGAAAGGTTCACGGTTGCTCAAGGTCATGAATTGACATTATTCCATCAGGGCTGGTGAGTGGAGAGGTGGGAGCTGGGGCTCTGGGGATGCAGAAGGAAGGCAGGGGCTCCTAGATGTAGTTACTGATACTACCCAAAGCTCAAGGGCAAGGGGTGGAGAATGGTCCTCCCAAAACCTCGGCCCATGACCTATCACTATGTGACCCTTGTCAAGTGATTCAACCTCAGGGTTGAGAACCTCCCCCATACAGAGTGGTTGTGAGAATTGAGCTCATCCATACAAAGTGCTCTGTTCAACAGAGCTCGTAGCAATGTCTCAGGAGCGGGACTATGAAACGACCTGGGCACCTTTTGTCTTCTAAGCCATGATAGGGAAATCAAGTCAGGGTTCCTATTTTCTTGGCAGTGGTTGAAACAGGAAGATAAAGGGAGAGCACTTCTTCTAAAATGGTCAAAATCACTAACTCCAGCTACCTCTACCCTTTTTGCTTTGATCCTGCTGATTTTGCGCAACAGTTTTCATCTCTGAGAATAACTCCTTGGCCATGCTGCCCTCCCACCCACCGTGGTTCATCTTCCCATTCCTCTCTGAAATCTATGAAGTTACTGGGTATGTTGATAAAATCCAGATTGGGAGTTATGATTTTATATTCTAATTTCAAGACGGCCACATTTCATTTCAACGGACAGTTTTCTTGGGCTTCCGATTTGTGCCAGGCATGGGCTCTGCACTGATTGGGAAGGTGGTCAGGGAGAAACTGAGGAATGGGCTGTGGTCTCAGCTCTGATGGAAAGTGTGGGGAGACACAGATGTGAATAAAGGACTGATGCCCAAGGCAGAATGAAGTAAGAACTCTACAGAGGCATAAATGATGGGCCATGGGAACCTGGGTTGTCACCACTGGGTGGTGAAAAGCCTTAGGGAGGGGTACCATTGCAGATCCCAAGGGTCTTGGGGTAGGGGAAGGAGGGGGAGAAAAATTTCCTTTAGAGACCAAAGTCAGGTATCAGTTAACCTTTGCTTAATTTTTCTCCTTTCTTTGATATCCTTAGAGACTTTACCTCCTTAACCACATAGCCTGTTCTTCCCCAAACCGTGTCTTCACCTGTTCTCATGGTCTGTGGAAATTCGGTAATTGTAGACTGGATGTGCTGATTTGTGGCTGTCAATGGAGGAAGTAAAATTCAGAGCATGAGGCAGTGGAACCTGAGTAACGTGGAAGGTGCAATTGAAGGGCTCCTATTTGGAGTATTCAAGTGCGTGTTGAGTAAATGAATGTGTGTTAAAATTTAACCTCTCCATCCTTAATCATCAGTGAAAAATGATCACACAGCTGCTTTTGGGCAGGCTTATGCTCACATACCACAAGGTTACATGAAAGAATGCAGACTTATCCTCTAAGATCTTACAGGTTATTGAATAGATTCCTGAATCAGTAAAGATTCTGATCCTATCTCTATGAGGAACATGCACTGAACGCTGAGAAAATTAGCCTGTTCCTAAATGGTTCATTATTATTTTTTCCTCCCGAGAGGCCTTTCAGGGGTTTGCAAACAGATCGGGGTATCCAGAAATGTGGTGCATTATAAGTTTACTTGTTGCATTTACTTATTTATTTTTAAATTGTGGTATGATACACATAACATACAATTTGCCATCTTAACCACTTCTAAATGCACAGTTCAGTGGCATTAAGTACATTCCCATTGCTATGCAACCATCACCACCCTCCATCACCAGAAATTTTTTTATCTTGCAAAACAGAAACTAAATACACATTTAAAAACTTCCCATTCATTCTTCCCCCAATTTCTTTCCTTTTCTTTTTTCTTTTTTCTTTTTTTTGAGATGGAGTTTCTCTCTGTTGCCAAGGCTGGAGTGCAGTGGCGCAATCTCGGCTCACTTGCAACCTCTGCCTCCTGAGTTCAAGCGATTCTCCTGCCTCAGCCTCCCAAGTAGCTGGGATTACAGGCGCCCGCCACTATGCCCGGCTTATTTTTTGTATTTTTAGTAGAGATGGAGTGTTGCCATGTT